>NC_056731.1:1696705539-1697005539 GCF_019279795.1 Protopterus annectens
CTGTGTTATGAATGCCACAGCTAGGAAACCCCACCCTGTATGCACCACATGCCATAGATACCACAACTATACTACCACAGTAAACAGAACATGCTTGGGTACAGGTCTCCAACCCAGACACTGGCTATGTTATGTAATATATGTTGCATAAATGTCAATTGAAGCACCTCACTGGCCCTCTTCAAGAGACAACCAGATGACTGGATGTTGCATTTAACTGTCACCCTGAGGATCACTCATGTGGCATCAGTTGATGGCTTGCTGACAAATGTCAGGTGGCATGATACCACTGTACCCACATCCCCTACTCTTCTCATCTCTCCATGGACAATATCCTGGTACACAACTAGGAACACCTGCACCTATGGACCCCAGTACTGACAAATGTGTCAGTGTGTATTGCTGAGGATAACAGTGTCTGTGTGTTTGTAAACCTGCAGTTGATAATACCCTGAGGACCTTCTCACACACTACACCCCCCATTACCATAATTAGAAATGGCTGCTGCTGTAATAGACATTAAATGTACCTTGTTACACTATTCACCCTCTGAGCTACCTAGAGCTTACAGTACCAGCACAACACTGTTGTACAAATGAGTAGATAGGCATGGGTTACCCTCTGAGTCCTGGCAATTGTGTGTATGAGTGCAAGTGTGTATATTTGTATGATACAGCATTCTGAGTCCACATTCTCCAAATACAATACACCTGGCTATACAATATAAGGCATAGTGATGTTGCTGACATTAGGAGAGCTATGACAAGTCATCACACTACTATCCCTGTGGCATGTGCAGTAAATGCATATCCCTGTAGTAGCACTGATGAGATAGACAAGGGGTTGTATTGCAGTCCTGGTCAATGCATGATTGTGGCTATGTCAGAGTATTATCATGGGTTTCAGTGAGTAAAATATCCAGTGTGGGGTGTGGGTGCTGGGTATACTGTCTTTACTCCATGGTACCCCCAGTAAATGTCCCAAGGTCCACTGTATGAGGACCACTGTCACCATCAACCATACAGGTAACTGAGTACACTATCTAACCCAATGATGCATGTGCTGTGTGAAATTATCTGTAACAGAATGGACTCACTGGCAATATACTTAACACTGATAAACCCAGGTCTCTCAGATGTGTCTATGACTGTTATGTGTTTGTCAATGTGCATGTGACAGTATGTCATACTATATATTGTTCATTAACACCCAGTACATCTCCCATTACCATACTGTACAAGGCCTGGTGATGTTCCTCACTTAACAAGAGACTACAGCAACAAGTCTTGATGGTACATATAAATCTTTTAACATAATTTATCCCATTATTACAGACCAAGTGCTGCATTCAATTACATGCATACATGTTTCACATACCTGTTTTATTATTGTGCTCTCTTCAGTGTACCGCTCGGATATCTTCCTTGGTTGGTGTTTTTTATTTTTTGTTTGTATTTTTTTAGTGTTATTGTTTTCCTTTTAGTCTCTCTCTCTCTCCACTAGAGGGATCAAGCTGGTTTGAATAGGTTGCAGCATGGCTTTTGTAGGTGATGCTCATGATCAGGTGATGGCCTCTGCACCAGTTGGTGTTCCCCACTTGCTAATTGCATGCAGCCAGCTGTGTAGTACTTCCAATAGCCAATGTCATAGCAACCCACTACTATAAATGACTACATCAAATGGGCATTGTCCCTTTACCTTTCCTGTATGGAAGACATCCTTCCTGTGTGTGGGCAGCAGTGTTACAGATAACATATAGCAATACCTCTTACAACAGAACTTGCAGACGCAGGCCAAATACATGTTTGTATAAGGTTCCAGACTTACGGACAGTGTCAGTATTGCTGTTATATGCATTGAATACTGCTGGTTTTATAGGGTTTGTGTGTACATGTTTGTTTTGCATGGAATGCAGTCTGTCTGGATAGCTCTCAACTGTGCGCCTATCCACATGATGGCCAGAGGATTGGTTGTTATGTTTTGTCTGTTCACCACACAGGTGTTGTGTTTGAAATATCAGTGGCATTATCTCTGATTGCCATCGGTACATGGCAACATCTATTTGTGTTTCTGACTTCATATTCTTGAGTAAGGATATATTACAACCAACCCTGTGACACCAGCAACTTTCACAGTGTATAACAGCAATATTGCAAATATGGCCCTGTGTTCCAGCCTCTCTCCTCAACGTATATACCAGGCTTTGTCCAGATGTCATGCAGTAAGAGGTTATTAGGCAATGGCCTATCATTATTTAATGCTGGCATTCCTGCTATCATTCCAGTGATGCTGTGGACTCCCACATAAATTGTGGGTAGGGTCCATATATATGAGGGCAACAGCTGGACAAAACGTGTGTGACCTTGTATAGTCCAGAGGTCAGTGTATGGAAAACACTGTTATATGCCCTTGTAAGACATTTTATGTGGAGGGGTATTAAATGTTTTAACCAAGGCTGTTACAACATGTGAGGGATATCAGTAGTAAGAAACATTAAGGTATATGGCTGTACATTTTCCTACATTTCACCATGGGAACAGTGGTGGGCTACAGCTTACTGTCTTACACACAGTTCTGTTTGTTAGTGTGATAGTGACATTTTAAATTAAGCATTATGTAACAGATACAGTTATACTGTGACAACTAATACTTTTCCCCCTAGGGGTTGAGTACAGAGTGTAATTGGAGGCTGCTGAACAACATCTGTAATTAAGTGCTGATTTGTTCTTATCTTCAAGGCAAGTGTTTGTTACTTTTATAGTACTTGAAGGCCTTAGCCTGGACAGCAAAGTATGTCATGTTTTTCACATTACTGTAACAAATGTTTTGTTTGAGGGTTGCATTAATCAGTTATTATGTATTCCAAACACCTAACTGTTATAAGAAATGACATAAACTGAAATAGTACACAAATAAACATTTCTATGCATGCAAACTTGTATGTGGTGTCATGTCCTTTACATTGTGTGTGGGTATATGTTTCATGCAATAATTCTCATTTGTAGGAAAGAATCCAACACTGGCCATTTTAAAAGGTGGCAAATGTAGGAATAATGACTGTTTGATATGCTGTGCACCCTCTATATATACTCTTCTTATGCATATCTATAAGTAGTAATATCTTTATATGTGTATATGTGTATATACATATATATATGTATATATATATATATATATATATATATATATATATATATGTGTGTGTGTGTGTGTGTGTGTGTGTGTGTGTGTGTGTGTGTGTATGTATCATTGGAATGTTTAGTGCTTCCGTATTGTACATTCCCTATGGTAGACTGACTGATCTGCATGATATGTTACAGATATCATCCTGACATCTTACAGCTGAGATGGCTTACTGTTGACTTGTTGTGGGTATGTTGTGCAGAGTCCTGGGTTCAAGACTTGCAAGTGCTGGTTATTGTGTTGCAAGGCATATCTGTTCAGCTGTGGAGGAAGGAGAAATGGCAATGATTACAAGAGATCCCTAATTTGGGCCCCCCTTCACCCCCATTAACAGTGTGTTTGGTCAGATGTTTTGCAGTGAGAGCTTTAGAGTGTGGATCCAATGTGCGAATGCAATACACACACACATATATATATATATATATATATATATATATATATATATATATATATATATATATATATATATATATATATATATATATATATATATAATTTACATGTATGTCTACATATATACATATATGTATCTATATCTATGTATATATATATATATATATATATATATATATATATATATATATATATATATATATACACACATATACATACATACATACATCTACACATATAACTACATTTTTCCTACTGTTGAATGACTGTGCTGCATGATATGTTTGAGAAAACATCATATTTATGTACAGCTCAAATGGCGTAGTTGTAAATCACTGTGGCTATGGTGTGCAGGGTCCTGGGTATGAGACTTGCAAGGGCTGATTATTTTGTTGCTAGGCAGAACAAGGGCTGTTGGATACAGAGTGATTAAGGCACTTTTAAGCAGTTGTAAGTGGGTTTGCGCAACGGTAAGCAATGCTAACTTCCAGTTAAATATGCTTATAGCCAGTTAGTCAGAAAATTGCTTATTCTGTGTAGGCATTGCTTAGGTGCGCAAACAGGCTTAAACTCGCTTACTACTGCTTAAAAGTGCTTACTCCTGCTTACCCTGGTGCTAATTTCTTTAAAAGAAAAGAAAAAGGGGGTGATAGGAAAGTGGTGAAAAAGGGGGCATGCAGAGGGAAAGAAAATATGGAAAGTAGCTAGGGATGTGCAGGACAGGTGTAGGGAAGGTCCATGGCTGTCCATTTCTTCTACAGCAACAGCTGTGCATATAAACTGAATTTGGAGGTAGATTTGGACACTCAAACGCCTGAGAGAGGGGTGAGGACAACAATAATATGTTGTGAAGCCAATTAGACCAGATTACATGTGTTCAGTGGACACGTGTGTGAAATGGACAGCTATGTATGGGGCAAGAGTTTTGGGGGGGAACAGATTGCCCTTTTTTTAAGGTGAGAGTGGGATTTTGAAGAAGGATAGTAGGTATATTTGGGGAGGTAAGTTGGGTAGGAAGACAGACAAGACATACAAGAAAGCATACAGGGGCTGTGTATGACAATGTGGGGGGTAAACACCTTGGATGGGGAGGGGTGTTTGGAAGTTGGAAGCCCATGAATCCCAAAATGGAAACAGTGGGACTGAGGTCCCCACCCATGGGCAGTCACCACTGCACCTTCACAGCCCCAAAGGTGGCTGTGCTGGGGACTGGGTAGGAGGGGCAGGGTGATTCTCTCAATGTGCCACTGAGCCCTTAAGCTGGCATAGCAGATCTTCAAACTCCCTGAGAAGCTCGCTATGCCCAAGCCCCGGACCTGACTATGGGTGACAGTTTCCTGTCCGTGCCTGCTCCTGGGGGGGTGAGCCCCATCCCCTGAGGCGGTTCCACCCAAAGGTGATGCAGAACCAGCAGACGAGGAGGTCCCAGGGTGCGTCCCAGATGTGCTGAAGCCCGGTGACATGGCCAGATGAGGTGGGAGAGGTGGGTCCGCTGGGGCTGGCCTTCCCAAACGTGCTGTGGTGTTGCAGTTTTAAAACATATGTGGGTTAGTAATAGTCAACACAATGCAGGATTAGTTATAACAGCATGCATAGATATTCCCATTAACTCTAAACACCAGATTTGGAACAGTTGCATAGCAAACAGAACACATGCATATATGGAACCTCAGTGGCCATTACAATGGCATGCAGGTTACATTGATAGCAACAGGCCATCAGTGATAGTATTTCAACATGGAACATTAATAGAAACACATTTCAATATTTATTGAACAATAGGACATATGTCCCAACAGTAGGTTTGGTGTAAACATACCAATTGATTTGTGTATTTAGATTATTGTTGCAGATATGGTGGGGAGGGAGAGATATGTCAATTAACTTATATGTCCCTGTAGTTCTCACAACTTTAATGCTCATTGCTCTAATCAGTAGGTACAGGTGTCATTACACTACCCTATGGCCTTGGTTTGGCCAACGGTATGTTTGTAAACAAGTGTATACTTCAACTGTCTTATAGCTAAATTCTACATCGCTTACCTGGTATATCTGTGGAGGGAATGTTTGTTAACAATACCTGACTGTTTCTACACATATTTCCAGATTCTGAGTTAATATTATACACATACCTCTCAATCTCTTATTTACACACTCTGATCAAAGCTTGACAACATGGGGGTGGAAATGGGACATATTTTGAATATTGCTCTCATAAACTTAGAGGGCTGATAGAGTGACAGGATTTGTTTTCATATACATTTTCTGAAGGTTTTCAGGTCTGACAATCAAATGTATGTCATTATCTGCTGACTACAAATCAAAGAATGCAACACTAAAAATACCATACAATACCAGACTAAACAATACCAGTCCAGGATTTCAATCTTTATTGGCAGGCACAGTTTTCTTATCTGACAGACCTGTGGAGGGAATGTTTGTTAACACTACCTGAATGTTTCCACACATATTCCCAGAGTTAATATTATGCACATACCGCTCAGTCTCTTAATGCACACACTCTGGTCATAGCTTAACAACATGGGGGTAGAAATGGGACATATTTTGAATATTGCTCTCATAAACCTTTGGTGAGTTGCTAGAGTGACAGGTTTATTTTCATATACATTTTCTGAAGGTTTTGAGGTCTGAAAATCAGATGTATGTCATTATTTGAGGCCTAAAATTCTGAGATCATCCCACTGATTTGCCAGGGGGACAGGGTAACAGGCAGAAAATATGAGCCAATTATCTGGACATTCTGAACAAATCTGTACAGTTGAGAGGTATGATTATGCATACAGCTTACTACCACTCTTAGGATTCGAACCATGGCTGTATGTGGTAAAAATGCAACAATTTAGGTCACAGTAGGGTGTGCTATTTGGATATTGCTGTCTATCTCTTCACTGTTTTCTGTCTATGTCTAAGTCTACAATCTGACCTTGTAATTACAACAATCGTATACAGACATTCCTAGACATTTTTATTATGTAGCACAGTGTGGGTAACAGTGGTTAATACAACATTACTATTCAGAGAATGCAACCCTAAAAATGCCATGATACCAGAGTAAACACAACCAGTCCAGGATTTAGAGGTTTTATTGCCAGGCAGTTACAGTTTTATTTAAATACGACCTATATGGGACTATTACTGTCATATTGTCTGATTTATTCAGTACAACCCATACACAAAACAGTTTTTATACTGGCAGTTGACTTTCTACTACTTTTATATTTATTTGGTATGACTACTACAAGCAAGATTGTTACTTACCAGCCTCGTGATGCAGCCTTTGCAGCATACTCGCATGGACTTCCTGATTCACAGTACGCTCAGCTGCAGCTGTAAGAGAAATAGAGAAATAGAAAAATATTTAGCCATACCTATCCATCATATGCACAGGCTGGACATTTTTTAAACAGTTACTGGTATGAGTACTTGCTGGGACATCACCCCTCTGCCTAGATTCTTGGATCCACTGATCCAAGAACTCCCTCTTCCTCTGTTTCAAGTTGGCATAGTGGTTCCTGACCTGCTCACCAGTCCATGGGATACTAGTCCCACTGCTTATGTCATGGGCAAGATGGTCCCAGGCTTCTGCTTTATATTGGGAGCCCTGGTACTGGCCCTGCAGCAGTCTCTCATCATGTTTTTTTACCAGGAGTTCTACTATGACCTTGGACTCCTGTATGCCCCAGCACTGCACCCGGAAGTGCACTCCCTCTCCAACTCCAGCCATGCTGCCTACAGTGGGAAGCTGCAACCAGTTATGATATGGCCGATTTCCCGCTCTTTGCCATGATTGGATGGTTTTGATTATGTTGAGCTAAGCTAAGCTACGGGCAAATCTACTTAGCTAAGGTTGGCATTGCTTAAAGGGGCAGGTTCAGCACTGCTTACCAATAGGCAAATCCATTTAGCTGGGCTACTCATTGCTTAGCCATCATATTTACACAATGCTTATACCTGGTAAGCAGAGCTGTGCAATGCTTAGCATTACTTATGTTTCATTTTATAAACTATTTGCTGTATGGCATTGATTCATCATTCATTACATATTATAAATTTGTTTACTGTCCCTGACATCCCCCAGTGTGCTTTCATTACATTTATTCATGTGTGACTATACTGTATTGGGCACTTGTGCTTATATGGGGATTTCACCACTTTATTACACTGACACCTCACATCTGGACCTAATGCAGTACTCCGGTTAACAAATATATGTTATTTAGTAGGTAATACAAAGTAAAAATTGTTTATGCACTGCTGTCACATTTAAAATGTGAATGTGTTACAGTGGGGATCAAACCAGGAGTGGTTACTTGCAAAGTGTACACTCTAACCACTGCACTATTGAAATATTGCTTATGCTGGATGTCTCTTGTTATTTAACATCTTGTGCTGTTTAAGCTGGACTAAGCGTAGCTAAGCAATGGGCACACCCATGCAGCTATGCTTAAACTTTATTGCATTTATAAAAAAATTGTGTTATTTTATCCATACACTTCAGAATATCCCTGCTAATGTTAAATCTGTTATTTTATCAGCTTTCTGCCTTATGGTCAGCATACCTCTCAACCTCTTGGAGCAAAAACTCTGGACGAACCCTAAAATGATGGGGGGGACAAATAGAGGGACAGATTTTAAATATTGCTCTTACAAACTTAGTTGATGATAGGTCTTGCATTAGAATGAATTTTCTGAAGGATGTGGAGTCTTTTAAACTCAAATTTTGTCATTTTATTTAATGACGTCAATCCTCAGCTATTTTCCAGAAAGGTGCCAAATTTTAGGAGGAACACACCAAAAATATGAGACAAAACTGTGGACATTGTGAAAATCTGTACAGTTGAGAGGTATATTTAAATCCTGATGTGTTGGGGGTGTTATGAGCATTCTTGCTCATTTTAATTGCCGAGAGGCAATTCTGGAGTGCTGGGGCATGTGTATTGTGAGAGATCTGCTCTCAGACACCCCCCCCTGCACTTGTACAAGGCTCCGTGTTAGTTTAAGAGCACAGGCAGTGTGCTTTCGTGAATATGCAAGACGAGCTGCCATCCTGTACAGGAGCAGTCCCTGCCATTCAGGAATAACTTATTCCTGCACGTCTGCTTGCTGAATCCCAGGGTTTGTTTAAAAAGACCTGATAAGTACTTCAGTATCTTAGACATGAGACATAAGAAAGAGACTGCTCCTTTCACTTCTGTTCAGTCCTCTACAATTAAGGTAATTATTCTCAAATATGTATTTTTTTTCTATCACAGATTTACAAACTCAATGTATTCTCCTTTCTGTCATCTTGGTTTATCCTCGAGAGGACTCATCATTTGCCACCAACTTCTCTAAATTCTTTATGTATTTCATTTTCTTAACTGGAAAGATTCCAGTCAGCCTGTGACTATTTTCAGGGGAGACCTGATGTGTTTTACACTGGTTGGAAAAACTTTGTCAGAATACTATGGGACTTTGCCTATTCTCTAGGCTCATTTCTGTAATGTATTAGATCAAGTGACTGACAATTTCTGACAGTAAATATGTGATGGGATTTAGTGGAAAATGTTGGTGATGGTATTGCAGTAATCATTAACATTGTGTTGTTATGTAGTGCACTTTTTAGTTCAAGCCAAAGCGGGTGTGTGGTCCTCAGCAATTACCATATCCTGGTGAAAGTCTGTTACCTGATCCACCTGCAGAAAATCTTTCTGCTGTTGATGGCACAAGTCAGGCCCAAGGTAAAGTTCAAGAGCCTAGACAATGCTGTTTGCATGCTACCAGATGGACTAAGCATTCTGCTCAGTCTGTTAATGTAGTTTGGATGCATTTCCTGAGGACAGAATAGATGCTTGACACATTTGAACTTTTGATTAGGGCTTTAATATTTAAAACTATATATCTGCTTGGAGTGGTCCATATAGTGAGGGAAATAAATATTGATTCTTTCTTTTTTAAAGTCTGTATTTGGTTTTGGGGGTTAACAGCAGTAATTCTGACAATTTTGCTGAGCGTAATTTTAAAACTTTAAATGATAAGTTATATGCATACAAAAGTATGCAATTAGAGATTGATTACTTAAAGGAATGTCTGCGAGTGCAGTGTGTCCCTAAAGGGCTACGCTGCTACAAATTCCCCAACAACGCTGTGGCTGGTTCTCATCTTTACCATAATTTAGTAAAAATCTTCGATAAAGCAGGGCTGGAAATGATAGAATGCATGGTTAAGGACTATGAAGAAAAGGCTGGTACTTTGCTTCAAGAAGTGACAGTGCTTAACGATTCCGTTGTAAAGAGTAAAAACTTCCTGTCTGTTAAAAGGGAGTATGATAAAGTCTTTAATGAGGTGGACCAATTTTGTATCAAGATAGTGAATCATAAAATTAGGAAACTTGAGCGTGATCTTGTGGAATACAGGGAAGGTACTGCCTACCCATTGTTGGGTAGGAATAGGCAAGACGCAAGGCAAAACACTGATGCGAATAATGAGGTAAATTTTAATGATAATGACTCTGTTCCAGCCCCAGATTTGCCTAGATGGTCCTTCGGATTTTTATTATTCCCCGGGCAGGGCAGGGGGGAGACGGACTATGTACCAACCACAGGGCTGGAACAGAACACGGAGATAAGGGGTATGAATTGTACAATTATTTGTACCCCTTCCAACCATTTATCTGAAACTGTTCATGGTGAATGTGTGGTAGTGAGAAAGGGTAATTTTTGTATCTACAATTTTACTGATGTTAAAGTGACAAATGATTTTTTTGAACTCTTCACCAGAGGTTTTCAGTTTGTACCCAAACGCAATGCTGATTTAACTTGTGTCTTGGTGGACCTAAAAATGTTTACCAGACGTTTGAACCTTGCTTTGTATTTTAAAGATCAAACCCAGATTGTGGAGGGGCTATCTAGACCTAGTACTTTTAATCCGCCTTTGAATCCATTTCTAAAAGTTTTTGAGGAATTGGTAGAAGCTGATTTAAGAAATCATTGCACTAATAGGGCACACACTTCATACTCCAACTTGAACCAGGATTTAAGCCAATTAATAGACAGGTTCAGAGAAGAAGACATCAGGGTGATGAAGCCGGACAAGGGTGGTGGCACTGTTTTAATGTACAACATGGTATATGATACATTCATTTACAACATGTTACAGGATACCGAACGATATGAATTAATTTCCAGAAATTAGTTGAATTTAGCACACTCCAAAATTAGTTTTCTGGTTACAGATCATTTGTTACAGGGAGCAATTAATGAGAAGTTGTTCAATTACCTCTATGTTAAGAACCCAAGAATCCCGGTGATATTTGGGATTCCTAAGACCCACAAAGGCTTAGCTCCACTAAATTTTAGACCTATTGTTGCAGGAGCCGGTGGTATAACTGAACCACTGGGCAAATTCATTGATTTCACCATTAACAAATTTGCATTTTCACTGGACCATGTGTGCAAGGACTCGTGGGAATTTTTGAAAGGTATCCAGAAAGAATTATTTAAGCCTGACCTGCTAATGGTCACTATTGACATAGTGGAGTTATTTCCCAGCATTCCCCACAATTTAGGTTTGGAATGGTTTAATGACACATTAGCGGCTATGTCGAACCTGGATGGCAATACCATTGGATTATTGGTGGAATTTATGGAAATTATATTAGAAAATAATTTCATCTATTTCAGTGGCGAGTTTTTTAAGCAGAAAAAGGGTGTAGCAATGGGGACTGCTTGTGCCTCCAGCTATGTCAATATTGTTTTGCACCATTGGGAGAGTGAATTTATTTTCTCCACACATTGGGTCAGCTTCATTAGTCATTACAAAAGATACCTGGATGACATATGTTTTCTCTGGAATGGTACTTTGGACCAATTTCTCGATTTTATGGATTATATTAACTCCACCACCTTTTTCTTGAAATTCACCTACAATGTAAGTCATGAATCCCTGAACTATTTGGACATTACTCTTTCCAAGGACATTTACAATGATATTTTCCAGTCCAAAGTTTATAGAAAAGAGTCCTTTTTGAACTCCTATTTACACTTTGACAGTGGTCATCCTTTTTATCAGAAAAAAGGCATAGTCAAAGGACAGTTAATACATGCCTCAAGAATGTGTAGTACGTGTGAATTTTTTCTAGAAGAGGTGGATCTATTAAAGCAGCTATTTGGAGAAAGAGGGTACCCGGCACTTTTGGTTGATGAGTTAGCCAAGGAGGTCATTCCGGGTAGGGACAATGTATATTCCCCTTTGTTGGGGAAAGGGACACCACAGAATATTGGTTCAAAATCTTTGGGGAAGTTTGATTCTCACAATAGCTTTGTGTACACTTTTTCGGTGGATTCTTCCCAGGTAGAACAGTCAATTTTAAGATTTTGGCCTATTCTGAAACAGCATGAAGAGCTTGAGCAAATAATCAATGAGCATCCCTCTTTTGTTAGAAGGAAGGACAGGAATCTCAAAGGGTTATTTGAAGGGAAACCTAGAGTAGGTGGTAAGCGAATTTGCCCCAAACCTGGGACCTACAGTTGTGGAGCATGCAAGCAGTGCACCTATGTGGTAAACGATAGTGTATTATTCATCCCATCAACAAGATTTAAATTTAGGGCTGAATATTACTATAACTGTGGGGTGAAGGGTGTTGTGTATTTGGGTTTTTGTATACAATGCTGTAGTTTCTATGTGGGTAAAACCGAGAGAACCCTTAGAAGAAGGATTTACGAGCATTTATATGAAATTTCTAAAAAGAAGGACACTAATGCTTTCTACAAACATCTTGGCACATGTCCTAATATGCAGTTGAGATTTATGGTTTTAGAGCAAGTTCTGCAGGACAGTAGAGGAGGGGACTGGGAGGCCCGGCTTGAGTATAAGGAACTATTTTGACAACTTAAACTGAATGCCACAAACCCCCCAGGCCTGAATGACAGTGTCAGCATTGCTAGTGTCCTTAAATTAAGAAGGGCTAAATTATAAATTATAAAATTATAATTTATAAAACTACAGTTTTTATGGCTGAGTCCATTTTGTACAACAGATAGTTTTATTTATTTATCAACTAATAAATTTCATCACTTTTTGTAGGCATTTTTTGCATAAAGTGTATTGAACACACACACTGTGATTTTATAGGTTCTATTTATTCATTTACCCACTTTAACATAGATTTTTAAAAAAAGATTTTTAGGATTGATTAATGATGCATTAATGTTTTTCAATGTTTTTTAATGTTTATCAATGTTTCTTAATGTTTTTTAACATTTTATTGTTTTACAGAAGTGTTTTTATCACTGCATGGCTTACAATTTTTTAAGAGCATGGTTCAGTGGTTCTGTTTGCACTAGGTTACCAATTAACAATGTATTTGCCTATTAATTTATTTGCCTATCAACTAAGCTGTTAACACATTTGATCATGTGATATTATTACTTGTAGTATATAAATCTGTGTTTTTGTGAGTGCAAACTCATCTTGAAAAAGCCTGGTACTGATCCAGGTGAAAGCGCTTGATCTCATATGTTTTTTGTCTTTTATTTTGAATAAATTTGACAGTGAGCTACAGTTGAACTGGTTCGCTTATCTCCTTTGCTCTGGATTTTGGTATTTATTGGTTTTGGGGGAATTTCATTAATTTGCATAAGGACAAGCCTCCAAGGTGTTACTTTATAGTTATTTCACTAAGCTGGTTTATAATATTCTTATATGTAATTAAGGTTATTTCCTAGAGACATTTGTATATTCATGGGTTCATAGGTGTGTACTAGGCTAATGGCCCTGGAGCCTTTACAAGCCTAGCTCATAGAAGTGCCCTGGCATCATGCCGCCCGATGTTAGTTCCCAGTGCATCTATCAAGTAGAGCCACTAGAGTGATCTCGGGGTGAACTTTCTATTACCCATCCACTCATCAGGATTTCTCTTGAAGAGGGACAGCGAGATGCTCTTCTTGATATGTATGAGAAGTCTATTCCAGAGCATGGACAGTCTCTGGGTGAGGAACCTGTCCCTCCAGCATGTTCTGTTGATTGTGGTAATGAGGTTGAGGTCTCTGGAGTGTGGTGTGGAGGGATTGGGATTTCTTTAGATGTAGCATTTCTAACAGAGCTGGGTCAGACATGGCTTTGTAAGTCAAGCAGAGATCGCCTCTAAGGCGATATGAGACAGAGAATAGCTGGAGTCTTTTGAGGCTGTCCATGTAGGACATGTGTTTAATGCCTAGGATCCTCTTTGTGAGGTACTTCTGTGGCTTCTCCAGCTGTTGCAGGTGTCTAGTGAGGTACATACCAAATAGGGCATTATACTCAATGATTGGTCTAATGAGGGAAGAGTAGAGAGAGACGATGACCTCTTTCTTCCTGGATGCAAAACCCTTGGTAATGAGATGTGCCACATAGCAGGACTTTCTGACCATAGTGGCAATGTGGTGGTTGAAGGAGAGGCTGCTGTCAACCTGCGTCCCCAGATCTCTTATAATGCCTTCAGTGTTCAGTGGGCTCCCATCGATGTGGTAATTAGTGGAAACTGAGTTTTTACCAAAGAGGATGACAATGCCTTTTTTGGTGTTAGGCTTAAGGCCATGGTTTCGACACCAGTCATTGGTCTCAGTGAGGCCTTTCTGTAGGATCTCTGCATTACTTGGAGAGTTAATAATGTCTCCTAGTTTACAGTTGTCTGTGAACTTGGTCAGCCAGAGTCCGTTTGTGTTGGCCTGGACTTCTGAGAAGTAGATGCCAAACAGGAGAGGACCCAGGACTTGTGGGACTTCACTCGTGACTGGTCAGCAGTCTGACTTGGAGTCTGCTACTTTCACACTGTGTGTTCTATCTGTGAGCCAATTTGCAACCCACCTAGTGATATAGGGGTTGATGCCTAGTTTGGTGAGTTTATCAATAATTCCTGAGTGAGGAATGGTATCAAAGGCCTTGGTCAGATCTGACTCAAAGAAGTCAACCAGGTTGAGCAGGCATGATCTGTCTTTCACGAAGCCAAATTGAGTGGGTCTAGAGTTTGGAGATTGCCTATATCTTTGTTAATCAGGTCCATGATGATGCACTCCATAACTTTACATATCAGACTCACCAGGCTAATGGGGTGATAATTCCCAGGGTCTGTAGTCACTCCCCCTTTATGGAGAGGGATGACTGTAGCAGTGCGTCATTTGGTAAGGACAAAGCCTGAGGTGAGGCTGTGACTGAACAGGGAACACAGATGTGGTGCCAGTTCACTTTGTAGTTCATGTAGAACCCAGCCAGAGATATTATTGGGTCCCATGGAAGCTGTATTCTTGGCCTTGGACAATGCAGCTTTAATCTGTGCTGCAGTAATGCTGGGTGCCTGGCATTCTTCCGGTATTGTGATTGATCCTTTAGAGGGGGGTAAAGTTGGCACTCAATCTGTCGGCCAGTATGTTGGCAATATCTGTTGGCTCAGAATAGGAAGTACCATTGTGCAGTAACTCAGAGCAAATCTGGGTATTGCAATGGAGGTTCTTGATATAGCTATAGAAGGCTTTGTGACTGGTTTTAGTGTCTGCAACAATTCTGCCTTCATAGCTGGATTTAGAGGATTTGATGAGGGATCTCAACTTTTTGTTGAGGCTAATAAGGTTTTTTTCCAGTCTTGGGACTTCACCTTTTCTGCAACAGTTTCTTCCTTCTGTGGTAGAGTTTATTAATGACAGGGGACCACCAGATTGGTTTCCTTTTTTTTGGAGGAGAGCGTCTTGGTTCTGTTGGGTATGGCTAGTTCCATGCATTTATGTACATGTTCGTACAGTGCATTGGTGTATGATTTGGCAGTCATGCAGCTATTTTCAATTGGCATGGATGCCGTGAAGTTAGCCACCTCTGTTTTTAGGAGTCCAAAGTCAGCTTTGGAGAAGTTTTTCAAGGTGGTTACCTTTGCAGGGGGGGGGGGGTGTAGGTGAGATGTGGATTTCCATGGTGATTAGTTTATGGTCGGATCTGACCAGGGAGGGATTGACTATTGGTGTAGGGCAATGGTCACCCATGTTAATAATAACCAGGTCAAGGATATTGATTCCTCAAGTGGGGGTCAGAATGAGCTGGTCCAGGGCATTGGAATTGATGAATTCCAGGAAGCGTTGGGCCAGTATATTGGTGCTTGAGTAGTTCTCCCAGTTGATGGAGGGGTAGTTGAAGTCTCCTAGTAAAATAGTGTTGGGTTGGACCTTGATAGATTTCAGGGTGCTTAAGAATGTGGAGTGAGAGTCTAGGGACATGGTTGGGGACCTATAGCAGAGTATGACCTGGATCGCCGTCTTACCCAGTGTTAGTTGTACCTGAAGTATCTCAGATGCGTTATATTGGGCTACTAGTCTGGAGGTATGCATATCCTTTATGAATATGGAGACACCACTGCCTTTGGAGCTTTGGTCCATGTTTCAGGGCTGAAAGGTTATAGCACAAATGTCGATGTTCTTCATTTTGAGGAGTGCTTTGAGCGAGTCCATCTTGAGAGTTAGACTTCTAGTTTTGAGCAGGATTATTCTCAGATTGCATTTATTTATAGCTGTTATGGTGGAAATTTGGTCTTTGGAACACCACCTAAAAAGGGACTATAGGGGTGGCAAGAGTCTTAACCAGTACCTGGAAACCCAGGGGTGACAGATGCAGGCCATCTCTGGCAAAGCATTGAGGTCTGTCAATGATGTCATCCCAAGCAGACAGATACTGGATCCCCTTAGAATGACACCAGAAGCCTAGCCAATTGTTGAAGTCAATTATTTTTGGTTTGTACTGCTGTATCATTCTGGGTGACAGTAGGATACTGCTCAGGGCTAGCTTCATACCTGCCTGGGCCACATAATCCAAGAGATCCACCATGTCTTTTTTCATGTAGTCCAGAGAGGTGCGTCTCAGGTCATTCACACTCACATAGACAATGACAGAGTCATACTTGTACTTGTTGTGGAGTGACCTGAGTGTGTGTGTTATGTGTCAGATTCTGGCACCTGATAGACAGCTGACTGTTACCTTCTCCTTATTCAACCTAGTGAGTGGGACAATCTGTGTGCCTCACTATTGAGTCACCTATGATAAGTGTATTGGGCAAGGTGTTTAGCCTTAGGGGCTTAGGTTGAGGGGCACACTGGGTTAATAAAATGGCATATTGGCTTAATAAAAGGGCTGATGATGATTCTGTGGTGTGTAGTGTGGACTAAATGGGGCAGTAGAATGAGAGATTAATCTGTATTTTTAAGATGGTGCTCTGGTTGGTACCTTAAGCATTTTGCATTTAGGGGTAGATGGGTTTCCTTGTCTTTGCAGATCAGTCATCCCAATATGTACCACTAATGTGATCACTTTGAGATTCAAATAAAAATGATGTTCCTACAGTTTCCCTTCAGCTGCTGAAAGTTGTGTTTGTTTGAGCACATATCCATTAATGCAGATTTTTCCATTCCTTTCCGATTACTACATAATTGTAGCAATGTTTTCACTCATAATAGCCTTTGCTAATGTCTCCCATATGTCACATCAATTTAGAAAAATAATTTAACACTTTTTCGTTGTACGTGTATTTTATGCTGTTAACCTGAAATAGGATGAAATAATTAAGTAAAAAAATTGGGTTTGGAAGAATGCCGGGTGGTGCAGTGGGGCTGACCTACATAAAAGTGTTTGTTTTTCTTTTGGATGATCTCTTTGCTCAAGGCAATGTTTCGTGACAAATAGATTTTTGTAGATGCCATGTACATTTGAGATAACAGTTGTAAGCACTGAGGAGAATTTTTTCCCAAGGAGATTCAATTCAGCCTACCACAAGAGAAGCATATTCTATGTGAGTTATATTACTATAGTTGCATTAATACTTCTTGTCAAATGAAAGAAAATGTCTATTTCAGGATTTTAGTCACAAGTTCAAAAATTATGGGGTGCCTTCTGTGTGGAGTCTGCATGTCTCCCCTGTGTTTGTGTGAAATTCCTCTTACATTCCAAAGACTTGCAGTAGGTGTATTAGATACTTTAAATTGACCATAGGTGTGAATGTGCATGTGAGTGTGTGTTATGGAAGAAAAAACACTGCAGGGCTAGCCACCCGGTAGTGTGAACCTGGGCTCTAGATTGTCACTGTTGAAATGACACCCAGACCACATGTGGAAAATGGGAAAAAGGAGGTGTGGATGGATGAATATTACGAAAGAGAAGGCTTGGTTGATCGTCCGGCTGCTTATGGTGGTTCTATTTACCCCCTATACTATCCACTTTTCTCAAATAATTTATTAGCTCAACATTCCAAGTTTAACTAATGTGACGTTAACTAGATAGAATCACATTTTTCTGGCCTCATCTTTATCTGTTTAGTTTTAAGCCCATATCTCCTGCTTCCCACACAGTTCATCCTCCTCCAGTTTGCACATTTATTTGTACTAACTTTCATGTTGACATCCTTTCTCTGCAGTTATGTACTCATTTTTTTCTGCTTTATGTAGTCTGTGTTACAGCTTGCTACTATTTATACCAATATGCATTAAGCCTTTTCTTTATAGCTTCTGCCTATGACCTCTATTTTTTATCTTCACTTATTATTTCTCATTGTTGTTCTGTTTCCTGCTAAGTGCTGCTTCAGCTTTCCTTCATCTTGCACATTCTGTTTGTTCTCTTGTTCTCCTTATTACATGTTATTATGTTGTAAGGATGTCTATTTCGGTCCCGTAGACACATATTACTCCACATATTTAGGGGGATAAGTATAGTAAAACATCAAAAAAGTTTTTTTTTTTTGGAAGGGACAAGCCCCCCTGCAGCCCTCAGCATTGGGGTTGTGTCCCCACACCATTGGACTATAAAAATACTGCACCCAGGGTGCACAAACTTGGAGGAAGTATTATTACAGAGAGTGTCTCTCTATTCCTTTTCTCTTGATTTTATCCTTGTAATTAAGTTATGCTATAAAAGGTAAGAAGGCAGGTATAGTGAAATATTACCAGGGGAAAGTAAGCTGGATAAATAGAACTTAATGTTCATTCCCTGAATGTAAATAGAATTAGCGGAGAAAGAAATTACATATTTTTTGAGTCTCTTGGTTCAGCCTTCTGCTTTCTGCTTTTTTTTCTTTCTTTTATTCATGTATTTAGCTAGAGGTCTGTATTTAAGTCTATGGCTAGCCTAACTTCTAGTAATATAGCTTGGCCTAATAAAATCCTTTTCTAGCCCCTTTCTTGGCAGGATAAGGATGTTGGAGGCCGTTACTGAATTAATGTCTGTGGCCAGTAAAGGATCCTTGATAAGAGCACTCATTTCCACAGAGCTCAGGAAGCTTGGCATCCTATCCTGAGATGTAGAAGTGTTATTACTGCTTCTAGTGTCATCCATGTAAAGTTAAGTACTTGTACTTGATAAACTGCATGTGTACTACAATATTTAAGTAATCACTGTTATTTCCTGTCTTTATTTGAGCATGTACACAAATATATTGTGAAAAAAAGTGTTTTTCTCTCACTGTTTTGTTGCTTACACTGTTTACATTGAAATTGTCTTATAGAAGGGCAGTTTAACTAGTGCTTATGTTTGTTTGTTGTAGCACTGCGCATGTGGGATTCCTTTTGCTATGTTTTTTCATTAAGAGGACTGGAGCATTCATCTTGTGGCAGGAGGTGTTTGCCTAGTCTGAGATAGAAAACAGCCTAAATAGCTCAAAGTGTAGTCATTTTGTTGGCTAGAAGGCTCAGTAGTTAGTTTTCTGTTTTTCTCTGCTGGTTTAAATTTGGCACATTTGTGCAGAGCTGCTCACTGCACAGTGGCAGTTAGCAGTGCCCTGTACAGACACAAATGTCTGTATATTAAAGTTTATCTATAAAACTACCCTTACAACTTGTAAGTCTAAAACAACTCCATTGTGCAGAGACAAGCTTAGAGCAGCTAGTTTGTACATTCAGCAGCATCACTATTACGTCTCAACACAATCTAACCTAGTCTACTGCCAAACCCCAGACAGCACCCAAGGAGATCTCTGTAAAATCCAGTCCACATCCTACAGTAGCACACACAAATGCATATCTGGACTACATGAATATGCAATTTCTAAATGTTTCCATAGCCAGCATGGTAGATATAGACATGCTGAGACAATGTAGCAATTGTCTCATGTTCACAGACAACCATTTAGTCCTTAAAGAAACAATCAGAATGCCAGAGATGTGCATACACAATTTCACTGGAGCTTAAAATCATTATCAGTAATACGCACTATATCCACCATACATAGTTTACGTCAGAGACATAGACCAACTTATGCTTAGGCACTTAAAAGCAATCTTCCCAGATCTCAAAGACCTGTTAAACTTAATACCACAATGCCTATCCTCAGCAATCTCAGAATTCATCAAAAGCAACACCAAGCACCACACATATCCCTACACCCAGTGCAGTCCCAAAAGCAAAGCACATAAGGAAAGGAAGCCATTACCTAGGACTTTTAGCCATAGGGGACTCCACTGTATGACACACAGATGCTTCACTCACCGGACTGAAGAAGAAGATAATGGTTAGCTGCTTAGCTGCAGCCAAGATCCAAGTTACACACGCACTTAAGTCACTACGTCACAGGTACCAGTACGGGTCTGTTATAGTTACGTCACAGGTACCAGTACTGGTCTGTTATAGTTACGTCACAGGTACCAGTACGGGTCTGTTATAGTTACGTCACAGGTACCAGTACGGGTCTGTTATAGTTACATCACAGGTACCAGTATGGGTCTGTTATAGTTACATCACAGGTACCAGTATGGGTCTGTTATAGTTACGTCACAGGTACCAGTACGGGTCTGTTATAGTTACGTCACAGGTACCAGTACGGGTCTGTTATAGTTACGTCACAGGTACCAGTACGGGTCTGTTATAGTTACATCACAGTATGGGTCTGTTATAGTTACATCACAGGTACCAGTATGGATCTGTTATAGTCCATCTGGCTGTAAATAATCTGAGATATACCTTCCTAGACTGCATGAAGAGAAATATATTATCGATCTCTCTGAATATGTGTCTCAGGCAGGTATGTGTCTTGTACTGAGCAGTATTCTACCTTCACCAAAGATGATGCCACAGTACATAAGATGATTGACTTCATTAATTGGCTTAAATTCTGGTGTCATTCCAGAGGGATAAAATGTTTGTCAGTATGGGAGGGCATCATTAGCATACCATGTTGCTTTGCAAAGGATGGTCTAGACTTGTCTCTCCAAGCTAAAACTTTATCCGCCCCCTTAAAGCCTATTTTAGACAATGCCAAATTGACAACCTAGGAGCGTACCAAATAAAATCCAAAAAACTCTAAGGTGTTATTGCTCAATGCTAGGAGCTTAAACTAGAAACTCCATACCCTACAAACTCTTCTAACTCTGGAAAATATTGACATCTGTACCAAGGCATGGTTTTAAGCCTCAACAAGTACTTTGGCAGTGCAAGGTTTCAGTACTTTCCACATATTTAGACCATCAGCTACACAGATAGGGACTAAAGGAGGAGTCTTGATCCACATTAACAAGTATACCTCTAGGGTGATTAAAAGGATGATACCCTAGAGTTTATCCACATGCAAATCAGCATGTAGAAGTCCAATATCATATCCTAGCATGTGATAGGTCACCCTCTGTAACCCAGGAAATGCATAGCTCATACCTAGACCTACTGGAGACACTCACCATCAAAACAAATACTCTATCATGGGGGATTTTAACTACTCCTCTATAGACTGTCAAACATGCAGTGCCTCAAACTTGCAGGCACAAAGATTCCTGGACTTTATTAACACAAACACCCTTGGCCAGATAGTGTGCACACCCACTAGAGATTTTAACATACTGGACCTGGTACTTACCAATATGAGACAGTGCTGCCCCTACCACAGTATATGACCTCACTGATGAGCTTGAACCACAAAGATGTCTCCTTCGAAATAAAAGTCAACTTAGTAACTCCAGCAAACCCTGTAACATTAAGGAACACTTGTAAAGCATACTATCTTCTATTAAGTAATATCAATCAATAATAAATCATCAGTCTGATTTTTCCCCATCTGGGTTGGGGTGTAGTGTCAACTGTTGCCATCTCTCTCAATTCAGTGCTACTGTCCTACCTTCTTCGACAGTCATGCCTGGCTGTTGCAGGTCTTCTCCCACAAAATTCATCCACCTCATTGCTGGATGCCCTCATTTCCTCTTGCCTTCTTCCTGTGTGTCCCAAATTGTCTTCACAAGATTGTCTTCTGCTTTCCTGCACATGTGCCCAAACCACCATAACCTGTTCTCTTTGACCTTCTCTGCAGTTGGAGTTACTTTGGCTTCTGCTCTTAAATCCTTATTTTCGTGTATGACCCAGAGCATGCATTTAGTGACCTGTCTCAGGCACTTCACCTCCATCACCTCTAGCTTCATCAACTGCTCTACCTTCACTGCTCAGGTTTATCAACCCTACAGTCATACTGGCCGCATCCCTGTTTTGTACACCTTACTTTTCAGATTCTTTGGTATTTTTCTTGCATACACTATCCCTGCCACTCTGTGCCAGTTATCTGCAGTCCTTCTGATTCTAGCTTTGACCTTCTCATTCAGACTTTCCTTTTCCACCACCCATCCCAGAAACTTGAAGCTGTTAACCTCTTCCACTATAATCCCTTGTGTCTCAATTCTCAGCTTCTTCTGAACACCACCATTTCCTGACATTACAACTGTCTTATCTCTACTCAGTTTCACCCCATGTTCCTTCAGTTTTGCTTTCCATTCCCCTATCCTTTGCACAGAGTCTGCCTGTAATGTTGCATTGTTTGCATATAGCAACTTTGTTGATCTGTCCTCTCCAACCTGTTTGCTGATGTAGTCCTTCACAAGTATGAACAGCAGTGGGTTCAAAGCTGTAACCTGATGTACACCTCCCACTCCCACTGGGAACCTGTCTGTGAGACCGAACAATGTTTGTACTTGAGTCATTGTGTCCTTAGCCCACACTAATTCTAGCAATGTTTCTGGGACTTCAAACTACTACATGACTGCCCACATCAGCTTTCTTGGGAGCCTGTCATATGCTTTCTCCAAGTCTAGGAATGCCCAGTTACACTCTTTTCGTATCTCTAGCTTCTTCTCAGCTATTTGTCTCACTGTAAACATTGGGTCAGTTGTGCTGCATCCTTATCTGAAATCAAACTGCTCATCTCCCAGCTTACTTTCTACTAATCTGCATATCCATTTATCAGCCTCCCTCTCCAGAACTTTCTTGCAATGTGACAGGAGTTTGATATCGCTGTACTGCCTACAGTTGTGGATGTCACCTTCGTTTTCTACACTGGCAGTAGTATGCTTATTCTTCAGTTATATGGGTTACATCTTTCTCTTCACAAGGCTATGAGTACCCTGTGGAGCCAACTCTCTCCTATCTCACCCAGCATCTTATCACATCTGCTGTGACCTCATCTGAGCCTGCTGCTTTCCCTGACCTCATTTTCCTTAGGGCTGTTCTTCTTCTAGGGTCCTTCTTTTATTCCATTGTAGGCTGTGTCTTGGGCAGTACAATTTCTGTGGGATTTCTTTATTTAGTAGCTGTTGAAAGCTGTTGAAAGTACTCCTAACTGCCTTTAATTTCCTGTGTGCTACTAAGCAGGTTATCACTGACATCCCTTACGAAGAGTGGGTCTGACTATCTTCTTTATCTTTCAGTCTTTGTCTTGCAAGCTGGTAGAGTTTCTTTGTGCCATCTACAGAGTCACTTTCCATAAGCTGATAGAGTGCCCCTGATGCTTTGTTCTTTGCTACTGCAACCCTTTCTTAGCCTCTTTGTTAGGTAACCAGTATTCATTTTTATCTGTTCCCCTGCACTTCTTTCTTTCAATGACTTCCTGGACTTCTGCATTCCACCACCTGTTTTCCTTATGTACTTTATTTCTATACTTGACTTGACCACATACCTATTCTGCATTCCTCATTCATTGTGTTTTGAGGCACTGACATTCTTCTTCAACTCCACCTATTTCCTCTGCCTCTTGAGGTGCTAGACTGGAGAAGGTTCTTGAACTCTTCTTGTGCTTTCTCTCCAGTGAACTTCCAGGTCTTCAGCATAGTCTCTGTTGACCATAGAGTCTTCTCTAACTACTAATTACAGCTGCTTGTGGCAAGCAGTGGTTTATGCTGTGGGATGATTGTTTCACTAGATATGACTTTGCAATTGCTGATACTACACCATTGCCCTTTCCTTAAAAGTTGGGAGTCTCCCTGAGCTGCTTGTTGGCCAGTTTTGTGTATAGTTTCATAGATTCAAAGGTGTGTACTAGGCTAATGGCTCTGGAGCCTTTACAAGCCTAGCCCGTACGATTACCCTGGCATTGTGACAGCCGACCTTAGTTCCCAGTGCCTCTATCGAGTAGAGCCACTGGAGTAATCCCCAGGGTGAACTTTCTATTTCCCATCCACTCATCAAGATTTCTGTTGAAGAGGGACAGTGAGGTGCTCTGTTTGACATGTATGGGAAGTCTATTCCATAGCATGGGCAGTCTCTGGGTTCTTGTGACTGTCTCTCTTACTAAACCACATGTTGGCCATCATCAAGCCATTTGCCAGACAGAAATCAAAATGGCCACTTCTTCTTTATTCCTCTTGCCCCACCCTTGTGGAATAAGGCAGTCATCATATCCTGTTATGTCTGTCCTGATATGTGCATTAGGTCATCCATTATCAACACCAGTTCATGTTGTCTTGCTTGATATAGAAGGGTCCTACAACTGCTGTCTGAATGCACTCTTTTCCTCACTATCACAGTCCTGTTGTGTGGTGCACACTGAGATTATGAGTAGTTCCCTTTCCTTACACTGAATCTGATTACCATGAGTCATTCTTTAAAGCTGATGACATCCCTCACTGTCTTTTGAAGTCTGTCCCTCACAACAATTCCAACACCATTTCTTGTTTGTCCTTTTCCTGTGTAGTAGAATCTGGACCCCAAGCCAAGTGGCTTTACTGTACTGCCCTCCCCTTGTCTCCTGAATATATAGGATGTTCAGCCTCCTCCTTATCATTGTGTCATCC
Source organism: Protopterus annectens (assembly GCF_019279795.1). Classification (NCBI taxonomy): domain Eukaryota; kingdom Metazoa; phylum Chordata; order Ceratodontiformes; family Protopteridae; genus Protopterus; species Protopterus annectens. Next base: position 1,696,730,151 of record NC_056731.1, read on the forward strand.
ATTTCCATGCTGCATCCTGTCAGTGAACCTACATTCAATGTAGCAATTCTTAGTTCATGTTTCACAGGTTGGTTGGTTTTATGTCCAGTGTTTGCTCAACAGTTAACACAAGCTGGGTAACTGGACATTGTCCAGCCAGTAAAGTATTGACCCAGGGCTGCTTGGTTTTGGCAGGCACACAGTGGCCAATAGGGGCACATACACCCCTCCCACCATTAGCATGGATCCCTAATGTAAGTCAGAGTAGGCTGGGTCCTCAACCTATTTATCGCTGGCAAATACCAATGCCCATTTTGGTGGCACAGCTAAATCATATACAGCTAATTATTACACTGTCAGGTGGCTAGCACTGATCTGGGGCACAGTCTGTGATCCATGTTCACCATTTTGAGGATACTCTGCACCACAGTCGATGCTCAAAGCAGTTGGTCTATACAACTCTTTCCCCTATAGGGTACCATCTGCTGTCTATGCTGCTGCCCACAACTTTATTCTTGGGTGAGTTTGAAGTTAAGGCACTCAGGATGTTTTTGGGAGTTGGGAGGAACCCCCACTGAGAATCAGGGAGAACATGCAAACTCCATACAGGCATTGGATGGAGATCAGGATTGAAATTTGTACCTTGTGCATAGGAGGCAAATACCTTAACTATTATGCCAAACTGGCATTAGTCATTTATCAGTGTTAGACCCACTTGAAAGAAAACATATGTGGAATTGCTCACAGAGACCTTATACAACCATTTAAATGGCTGCAGCCTCTATGCAGCCATTTAAATGGTTGTTCACAGAGACCTTGTATAACCATTTAAATGGCTGCATAGAGGCTGCTCTACCAACCAGAAGTAAGCCCAAAACAAACTCTTTTAAATAAACTACACTGATGGAATCCTAACCCTAATGGGTTATACAAAAAAAGGTAAAAAGTCAAAGCTAAAATCAGGAAGAACAACTCTCATAATGATAAGAGCTCTCTCATCGTACAAAACACAGATACCCCACTTACTTACCAGAAATGAACAATGAGAAGATAATGGTTAGTTGCTTATCTGCAGCCAGGATCCACCATGTTACACACGTACTCAAGTCACTATACCACAGGTGCAAGTATGATTCTGTCATAGTCTATGTGAGTGTTAATAGGTTCATAGGTTCATACTAGGCTATCTGCCCGAGGGCATTTACAAGCCTAGCCCATAGTTTTGTGGCTTACGCCACCCCTTTAGTATGGGGAACTATACCCATTATTTTGCTGTGCCTCTGTCGAGCAGTGACACTGAGGTAATCCCTGGGGTATATCTGCGCTCTCCCATCCATTGGTCAAGATTTCTCTTGAACAAGGCCAGCGAGGTGCTCTGCCTCACATATACCGGGATTTTATTCCACAGCATAGGGAGTCTTTGGGTGATGAATCTATCCCTCCAGCACGTCCTATTAATAGCCGTGTCGAGGTTTAAGTCTCCGCCCTTGTGGCTCTGACGGATCTAGATTTTTGAGGTGAAGCATATTCATCAAATCTGGGTTTGACATGGCCTTGTATGTTAGGCAAAGGTCACCTCTGAGCAAGCGGTAGCGACTGACTAGAGCTGGAGTTCTTTCAGTCGGGCAGCATAGGACAGATGTTTGAGACCCTTTATCCTTTGGTGAGGAACTTTGTGGCCTCTCCAGCTGCTGCAAGTGTCGGGTCAGATACATTCCGAATGGGGCATTGTACTCAATCATTGGTCTGATGAGTGATGAGTATAGGGAGACTATGACCTCCCTTGATCTAGATGAGAATCCCTTCATGATAAGGTGGACAATGTAGAAGGTCTTCCTAACTACTTTAGCTACATGGGTGTCGAATGACAGACTACTATCAACCTGGGTCCCCAGGTCCCTGATAACTTCTTCTGTGCTCAGTGGATTGCCACCTATTTGGTAGCTAGGGGTAACCTTGTTTTTCCCGAAGGGTATGACTATGCATTTTTGGCATTTAACTTTAGGCCATGGCTCTGGCACCAGTTATCCATTTCTGTGAGACCCTTCTGAAGGATATCTGTGTCAGATGTGTTTTCTACTATGGCCCAGTTTGCAGTCATCTGCAAACTTTGTCAGCCATAACCCTCCTGTGTTTGCTTGTACTTGGAAAAGTAGATGCCAAACAAGAGTGGGCCCAGGACTGAGCCCTGTGGTACATCACTTGTGACAGGCTTTGAGTCTGACATGGCGCCAGCAACTCTGACCCTGTGGGTTCTGTCACTCAGCCAGTTTGCAACCCATCTTGTGATGTATGGGTTAACATTTAAGCTGATGAGTTTTTCAATGATACCCGAGTGGGGTATTGTATCGAAGGCCTTCGCCAGATCGAGGTAGGCTGTATGGACTGCCTTTCCCTCATCAATGGCTTTGGTGACTGTTTCAAAAGTCAACCAAGTTTAGAAGGCATGATCTGCCTTTGACAAAGCCAAACTGGGATGGATCCAAAGTCTGCAAATTCCCTATGTCTTTATTTATGAGGTCCATTATGATCCTCTCCATGGCTTTGCAGATAAGGCTTGTCAAGCTAATGGGCCGGTAATTTCCAGGGTCGGTGGAGGCACCGCCTTTGTGAAGTGGGACCACAGTTGCAGTGCGCCACTCCTGGGTATGTATCCAGAGGTAAGACTATGATTAAACAGCTGTCCTAGCTGTGGGTTTAATTCCTCGTTGAGTTCGTGGAGCACACAGCCGGGGACACCATCAGGTCCCATGGATGCTGTGTTTTTGCTTTGGAGAGCAGTTCTCACTTGGGCGTTGGAGATGTTTGGGGGCTGCAATCGCTTGGTATAGATATCTCTCCTTTGGGGAGAAGTTTGCACTGAACCTGTCAGCCAGTATGTTGGCAATGTCTGTAGGATCAGTAATCTTCACATCATTTTGAACTAGTTCTGAGCATATCTGGGAGTTTCCTCCCAGGTTTCTAACATAGCTAAAGAAGGCCTTATGATTGTCTTTTGAGTCTTTAGCTATTTTTCTCTCAAAATTTGCTTTGGATGATTTTATGAGAGCTCTTAGTTTTTTACTTATAGTGATCAAGGGTGTCTTACCTTTTAAGGATTTTGCTCTATCTTGTAGTAGCTTCCTCCTTTTGTTGTAGAGTTTGTTTATGGCTGGGGTCCACCAGACTGGACGCTTGCCTTTAGTACAAAGAGTCTTTGTTTTGTTTGGGATTGCCTTATCCATGCAGTCCTGCAGGTGCTGGTAGAAGGCATTTGTAAGTGATTCAGCGGCTTGAGTACTGTTTTCCGCCGGCTCGGGGGCCTTAAAGGAGACCACACTAGTCTTTAGAAGTGAGAAGTCGGCTTTCGAGAAGTTCTTTACTGTGGTCTTTTTTATTTCAGGTGGGGGTGGGATGAGGACCTCCAGCGAGATTAGTTTGTGATCTGATCTCACCAGTGAGCTGTATAGTTCGGTGTTGTACATTGTGCTCCCATGTTCGTGATGATGAGATCAAGTATGTTTTCTCCTCTTGTGGGGATGGTGACTAGTTGTTCCATGGCATTTGAGTTTATGAATTCCAGGAACTTTTGGTCTAGGGTGTTTGGGCTTGAGTAGTGTTCCCAGTCTATATTAGGGTAATTGAAGTCACCTAGTATGATGGTGTTTGGTGATACATTTATCCCTCTAGTGTTTTCAGGAAGGCCATGTGAGGTTCCTGAGTTTGTGAGGGTGGCCTGTAACATGCTACAATTTGCAGAGCAGTCTTGCCTATGGTTAATTGCACCTGGATGGTCTCCGATGCATCGTGCGTTGCCACCAGTCTTGAGGTGTGGGTGTCCTTGATGAGTATGGATACCCCCCCTCCTTTCTTGGTATTGTCCGGATTTTGGGGCGAACGCATGATAAGAGGTAAAACCTGATAGTGCTGGGGTGCTCTCAGGAGCCTTGAACCAGGTTTCTGTCACTGCACAGACATCGATGTTCTCCATACTGAGAAGGGCCTCGAGTGCGTGCATTTTGAGATTTAGACTTCTGGCATTGAGCAGCATTACCCTTAGTTTTTTCCTTTTTGTGTTCTAGGGTGGTAGGTTTAGAATTTGAGCCTTGCCTAAAAAGGCACTATGGGGTGGCAAGAGCCTTTGCCAATAACCGGAATCCCAGGGTGACAGGTGCAAGCCGTCCCTTGGCAGCGTGGCTTGTCCAGCATGTCATCCCAGGCAGACAGACATTGGATCCCCTTTGAATGACACCAGAGTTTAAGCCAATTGTTAAAGCTGATCATCTTATCTCTGTATTGTGGCATCATTCTTGGTGAAGTTAGGATACTGCTCAAGGTCAGGGTCATACCTGCCTGGGCTACATAATCAGAGAGCTCCTCAATGTCTCTTTTCATGTAGTCCAAGGAGGTACGTCTCAGGTCGTTTACACCAGCGTGGACAATGACTGAGTCATATTTGTACCTGCTGTTGAGAGACCTGAGTGCTTGCGTTATGTGGCGGATTCTAACGCCCGACAGGCAGCTTACTGTGACCTTCTCCTTACTCAGTCTGGTGAGCGGGACGTCAGTGTGTCTGACTATGGAGTCACCAATGACTAGTGTGTCTGGCATTGTGTTTGGCCTTAAGGGCTGTGACTGTTTGACACTCTGACTGTGAGGTCTATGTGTTGCAGGTGTTGTGTTCTGAGGTGGTGGTTGTTTGGGTGTCTGCTTTGGTGGCCTCTGCTGTTTTGGTAGATTTTTGATCAGAGCTGCCGAGTATGTCTTTGTGTGTTTATGTGTATGATTTGAGGTTGTGATGGTACTATGTGAGACTGGGTCTATAGTGTGTGTGGTAACCTTCTCCTCCTGACTGGTCTTGCCAGTCCTATGTTGAGAGCTCAGCCTCCAGTATGGCCGTATAGTTGCATCTCTCACATGTATTTGTGTTTTGTGGGAGGAGGAGAGGGTTGTTCAGGTACATGAGGCAATTGTAACATTGCCTCAATATTCCCAGGTTCACCAGCTGAGCAGGAGAGGACACTAGCAACTGATCCTCGACATGCTAGAAGGACTAGACAAAAAACTTTAAAAGAGATTCCGGGGACGTGGGTGACCGAGAAATGGGGTTTGCCTTTTTGGGGTGCTATCTATAAGAGTGCCATATCAAGGTAATAAGTACTGTAGGAGCAAGTGCTAGGTTTAACAGATAGAGAAAAGTCTACTTGGAGTCAAGTAGAGATGATCTTTTTAGGTATTAGAGAAAGTGCTAGTAACAGGGATGCTTAAAGGTAAGATTGAAAAGAATGCACTCTGCAGTGTGCACTAGAGAAGTTAGATATGAAAGTAGGTGACTTGAGTTTTACCTGTTTAAAAAGTTAAGGTTTAGTGGAGAGTTACTATTTTTAAAACAGCAAGATGGACTGAAAGGGTGGTTAATTTTGTATTTTGGTACTATGAAATACTGTAGGATGGCCAATAAATTTAAATAATTGAAGGGGTGGGATTTCAAAAGTGATGGTTTTGTGATTACTCACATAAGCCAGTGAAAGTAGAGAGAAATGAGATATATGGTCAGATTAACATAAGAGGGGGACAACTAGAAAGACAGTGGTATTTAACAAGACAACTTAAATGGGTGGGAGGGAGGGAAAAATTCTGCCTGACTCAGAACAGAGAGAGCTGTGGTCTCTTTTGAAGTTTTAATATGCTGTTAAAACAGAATGCAAGCAAAACACAAGGTAAAGAAAACAAACTACAGTATTCAAAATATAGAAAGGCAATACAGAAATACAAAAAATAACAGCAAACTAACCTTTCATTCACAGCAAAGTGTAGCAGAGTCTGGGTGAGCCTTTCTGGTAAAGATCTGAAATGTTTTAGTTTACTCCTTAAATAGAAATTTTAGTTCCTAGCTCCACCCCCTCTGTTAACAAGTGATTAACCTTAAGTGACCTCTTCTGTCTTATGAATGAGTCCTTAATTAATCAGTTCTTATTTCTGCCTGACTCAGAACAGAGAGAGCTGTGGTCTCTTTTGAAGTTTTAATATGCTGTTAAAACAGAATGCAAGCAAAACACAAGGTAAAGAAAACAAACTACAGTATTCAAAATATAGAAAGGCAATACAGAAATACAAAAAATAACAGCAAACTAACCTTTCCTTCACAGCAAAGTGTAGCAGAGTCTGGATGAGCCTTTCTGGTAAAGCTCTGAAATGTATTAGTTTACTCCTTAAATAGAAATTTTAGTTCCTAGCTCCACCCCCTCTGTTAACAAGTGATTAACCTTAAGTGACCTCTTCTGTCTTATGAATGAGTCCTTAATTAATCAGTTCTTATTTCTGCCTGACTCAGAACAGAGAGAGCTGTGGTCTCTTTTGAAGTATTAATATGCTGTTAAAACAGAATGCAAGCAAAACACAAAGTAAAGAAAACAAACTACAGTATTCAAAATATAGAAAGGCAATACAGAAATACAAAAAATAACAGCAAACTAACCTTTCCTTCACAGCAAAGTGTAGCAGAGTCTGGATGAGCCTTTCTGGTAAAGCTCTGAAATGTTTTAGTTTACTCCTTAAATATAAATTTTAGTTCCTAGCTCCACCCCTCTGTTAACAAGTGATTAACCTTAAGTGACCTCTTCTGTCTTATGAATGAGTCCTTAATTAATCAGTTCTTATTTCTGCCTGACTCAGAACAGAGAGCTGTGGTCTCTTTTGAAGTTTTAATATGCTGTTAAAACAGAATGCAAGCAAAACACAAGGTAAAGAAAACAAACTACAGTATTCAAAATATAGAAAGGCAATACAGAAATACAAAAAATAACAGCAAACTAACCTTTCCTTCACAGCAAAGTGTAGCAGAGTCTGGATGAGCCTTTCTGGTAAAGCTCTGAAATGTTTTAGTTTACTCCTTAAATAGAAATTTTAGTTCCTAGCTCCACCCCCTCTGTTAACAAGTGATTAACCTTAAGTGACCTCTTCTGTCGTATGAATGAGTCCTTAATTAATCAGTTCTTATTTCTGCCTGACTCAGAACAGAGAGCGCTGTGGTTTTGAAGTCTTAATATGCTGTTAAAACAGAATGCAAGCAAAACACAAGGTAAAGAAAACAAACTACAGTATTCAAAATATAGAAAGGCAATACAGAAATACAAAAATAACAGCAAACTAACCTTTCCTTCACAGCAAAGTGTAGCAGAGTCTGGATGAGCCTTTCTGGTAAAGCTCTGAAATGTTTTAGTTTACTCCTTAAATAGAAATTTTAGTTCCTAGCTCCACCCCCTCTGTTAACAAGTGATTAACCTTAAGTGACCTCTTCTGTCTTATGAATGAGTCCTTAATTAATCAGTTCTTATTTCTGCCTGACTCAGAACAGAGAGAGCTGTGGTCTCTTTTGAAGTTTTAATATACTGTTAAAACAGAATGCAAGCAAAACACAAGGTAAAGAAAACAAACTACAGTATTCAAAATATAGAAAGGCAATACAGAAATACAAAATAACAGCAAACTAACCTTTCCTTCACAGCAAAGTGTAGCAGAGTCTGGATGAGCCTTTCTGGTAAAGCTCTGAAATGTTTTAGTTTACTCCTTAAATAGAAATTTTAGTTCCTAGCTCCACCCCCTCTGTTAGCAAGTGATTAACCTTAAGTGACCTCTTCTGTCTTATGAATGAGTCCTTAATTAATCAGTTCTTATTTCTGCCTGACTCAGAACAGAGAGAGCTGTGGTCTCTTTTGAAGTTTTAATATGCTGTTAAAACAGAATGCAAGCAAAACACAAGGTAAAGAAAACAAACTACAGTATTCAAAATATAGAAAGGCAATACAGAAATACAAAAAATAACAGCAAACTAACCTTTCCTTCACAGCAAAGTGTAGCAGAGTCTGGATGAGCCTTTCTGGTAAAGCTCTGAAATGTTTTAGTTTACTCCTTAAATAGAAATTTTAGTTCCTAGCTCCACCCCTCTGTTAACAAGTGATTAACCTTAAGTGACCTCTTCTGTCTTATGAATGAGTCCTTAATTAATCAGTTCTTATTTCTGCCTGACTCAGAACAGAGAGCTGTGGTCTCTTTTGAAGTTTTAATATGCTGTTAAAACAGAATGCAAGCAAAACACAAGGTAAAGAAAACAAACTACAGTATTCAAAATATAGAAAGGCAATACAGAAATACAAAAAATAACAGCAAACTAACCTTTCCTTCACAGCAAAGTGTAGCAGAGTCTGGATGAGCCTTTCTGGTAAAGCTCTGAAATGTTTTAGTTTACTCCTTAAATAGAAATTTTAGTTCCTAGCTCCACCCCCTCTGTTAACAAGATGATGTGCTCCATAGCCTTGCAGAACAAGCTAGTCAGGCTTATAGGGCAATAGTTCCCGGGGGTCTGTTGTGGCTCCACCTTTGTGAAGCGGAATAACCGCTGCTGTACGCCACTCTATGGGTATGTAGCCTGTGGAGAGGCTAGTTTGAACAGTGTGTTTAGGTGAGGGGTTAGTTCATCTTTGAGCTCGTGTAGGATGCAGCCTGGGACACCGTCCGGTCCCATTGATGCTGTGTTTTTGGCTTTGGAGAGGGCTGTTTTAACATGAGTGTCTGTGATTTCAGGGACTCTACATTTTTCTGGTATGGTTATGGGCCCTCTTGGGGGTGAGAGGAGAGTGAAGTTTGCACTGAACTTGTCTGCCAGGATATTGGCGATATCGGTCACTTCAGTGTATTTTATGCCATTCTGCACTAACTCTGAGCAGATCTGAGCATTGCCACTTAGATTCTTGACATAGCTAAAGATTGCCTTGTGGTTATCTTTGGAGTCCTTGGCAATTTTTCTTTCAAAGCTCGCCTTGGATGGTTTTATGAGGGATCGAAGTTTCTTGCTGATACTGATCAGGGATGTCTTCCCTTCTTGGGATTTTACTCTTTTTGCTAGTTTCCTCCTTTTATTGTGTAGCTTGTTTATGGCAGGGGTCCACCAGACTGGTTTCCTTTTCTTGGAGGAGTGAGTCTTGGTTTTGCTTGGGATAGCACGATCCATGCATTCTTGTAGGTGCCCGTAGAATGCATTAGTGAAGGATTTTGCAGCTTGGACACTGTTATCCTTCAGCATGGGGGCTTTAAAACTTTCCACCTCAGTCTTAAGTAACATGAAGTTTGCTTTTGAAAAGTTTTTCACGGTGGTTTTTTTGTCCCGGGGTGGGGGCGGAATGTGGATATCCAAAGTGATTTGTTTATGGTCAGGTCTAACCAGTGAGGGGTTGACCTCTGGTGTGGAACACCGGTTGCCCATGTTGGTGATGACCAGGTCCAATATGTTGTCACCTCTGGTGGGTGTGTTGACCAGTTGAACCAGGGCGTTTGAGTTTATAAATTCTAGGAAATGTTGGGCAAGGGAGTTAGTACTTGAGTAGTTCTCCCAGTTAATGTTTGGGTAATAGAAATCACCCAATATTAGGGTGTTTGGTAGGACCTTTATGTTTCCCAGTGTTTCCAGAAATGTGGAATGGGGGTCCTGGGACATGGTGGGTGATCTGTAGCAAGCTACAATTTGAATTGCAGTTTTGCCCATTGTTAGTTGCACGTGGATGATCTCTGAAGCATCGTGCTGTGCCACTAACCTGGAGGTGTGGGTATCCTTGATGATTATGGATACGCCCCTGCCTTTTGTATTTTGGTTTGGGTTCTGTGGCCGAAATGTATGGTATGAGTTGTAGCCTGGTAGTGCTGGGGTGCTCTCTGGAGCCTTAAACCAGGTTTCTGTTACTGCACATATATCGATTTTCTCCATACTGAGGAGTGCCTCGAGTGTGTGCATTTTGAGGTTCAGACTTCTGGCATTGAGTAGCATTACCCTCAGTTTTTTGTTACTTGTGCTATTTACTGCGGTGGGTTTGTCCTTTGAGCCTTGCCTAAGAAAGGCACTGTGGGGGTGGCAAGAGCCTTGGCCAGTATTCGAAAGCCTAATGGTGACAGGTGCAAGCCGTCTCTAGCGAAGCAGCGTGGCTTGTCGAGCATGTCGTCCCAGGCGGACAGACACTGGATCCTCTTTGAATGACACCAGAAACTTAGCTAATTGTTGAAATTGAGAATTTTTTCTTTATACCGTGGTATCATTCTTGGTGAGGGCAGGATGCTACTCAGGGTCAGGGTCATACTGGCCTGGGCTACGTTATCAGAGAGCTCTTCCATGTCTCTTTTCATGTAGTCCAGAGAGGTACGGCTCAGGTCATTCACACCAACGTGGACAATGACAGAGTCATATTTGTACTTGTCCTGTAGTGACCTGAGTGCTTGTGTTATGTGGTGGATCCTGGCGCCTGACAGGCAGCTAACAGTAATCTTCTCCTTATTCAGCTTAGTGAGTGGGACGTCAGTGTGCCTGACTATAGAGTCACCTATTACTAGTATGTTGGGTATGTTATTTTGCCTTAAGGGCTGTGATTGCATGGCACACTGGTTTTGTGAAGTATGTGTTTCATGGTTTGTGTTGGGAGGTGGAGGTTGCTTGGATGTTTGCTTTGGAGGTCTCTGTTGGTTTTGCAGATTTTTATTTAGTGCCTCCGAGTATGTTTTCATATATTTATGTGTGTTTTTTTCCAGTGCTGCTTTAATGGGTTTATGTGAGACTGGTGGTGTGATGCAAGTATTTCCCTTCTCCTCTTGACTGTCTGATCCAGTCTTGGGTTGAGAGAGCTTAGCCTCCAGTTTGGCCGTATAATTGCATCTCTCGCATGTATTAGTGTTTGGTGGTAGGAGGAGGGGGTTGTCTGTGTACATGAGGCAGTTATTACATTGCCTCAAAATGCCCAGATTCACCAGTTGGACTGGAGAGTATACCTGACACTACCCTTTGGACATGCCTGGATAGGTACAGTGAACTGTTTTACTGGATAGCTGGTAAGGTCGAATAGAGAGCCTTGTTCTTCTGTACCGTACAGGAGGGTCTCGTGCTAGGGTTTATAACTGCTTGCTATAAGTTTTGTGGAAGTGCCAGGCTGAAAATAAAAGTGGCTTGAGTGCTTAAGTTGAAAGTTTGTCTAGTTCCAAGGGAAAAATTGAAGAGGAGACTTTGTGGAGCTGGGAATAGTTTTACCCTAGCTAACCGGTGCTGCCCGGCATGCAAAACCGGGCAAATACGGTATTTATAGCAGGGAAATGAAAGAGATAGAAATTAGCCCAAAATGGCCAATAAACTACTAATTTCCGGGCTGAAACCACTCCTCCAGGGACAGACAGGCTGCTCAAAGCTCCCTTATCTCACAGGTGAACAGAGAACTTCCTTCTATCCAAGTAAGGTATGGGCAAACACAGATTTGTAACACAACCCTGAATTCAGCACTAACCTGAAAACTGGACTATACTAGCTTAGAAAGGCGGGAAACTAGTATATATATATATATATATATATATATATATATATATATATATATATATATATATATATATATATATATATATATATATATATATTATTATTTTTTAGAAAATAAAGCAGATACACTCAAAAAACACTTTAAATGCACAGAAAAGGATACTTATTGTTATTTATCGCAGATCAGAGTTGTAGACAATGCCCCTAGTAATAAAGTAGGAAGAAACACAAATACAGTAAAAGCAGATGAATAAAGTACAATAGAAAATGAACAAACTGATTTAAACAAGTTACCCAATTATCCAGAAAAAGATTCAAAACTGTGCCCTGTTCCAGCAGTCTTCAATCAGATAAGTTTTAACTGCACACCCCTGCTTACTAGGGTGCAGGGGAACCTTCTCCAAAAAAGATGGCCTGGATCAGTGCTCAAGTTATACAAACAAAGCTGGATTCAGTAGGCCTGAATCTGGTCTATGCTACAGCAACAAGCCGCACCAATTTCAGAAAGAAACAATTCGAATAAGCAGGCACAATAAGCCTGTGACCAGATATTCCCAGCTCAGAAGGGCAGAATCCAGCCTCTCCTCCCATAAGAGTACAGACCTCAAACCTTCTTAATGTAGAATAACTGGCCTGAAGCCCAAGTGCTTAAGCCAGAACTAATACACTTTTAGAATAGCAGACACTGGGCCTTCAATCAGCAGTTCCCAGCTTAGAAGGATGTAAGCTACCTGTCCTGCCACAACAGTGCAGACCACAAACCTTCTTAATGTAAAACAGCCTGTATGAAGCCCAAGTGCTTAAACCAAAAGACTTAGAATAACAGTTACAGTTTAATCAGGCTACTACCAAGCAGTAATAAATGCAGCAGAATAAATAAAAGTGAGTACTTTTAAGAAAAGCAAAAGAAAGTAGGAGGAAAGACAAATACAGTAAAAGCAAATTTTTTTTTTCCTTCTCAAATCTACTCTCTGTATTAAGTAGAGTGAACACTAGACTCAGAATATGATCTCACTGTACTCGGTTAAGTGAGCAAATGAGATGGACCCAGGAGGAGTGTGCTAATACAGACTTACAGGAGGGACGGGCAATTCCAGAGCCACTAACACCAACACACGAACAGGGAGGGTTCAACTATAGCTTCAAAACAGGCTTTTTACAATGTGAATGGAGGACTGCAATGCTTATCCCACTTTACAAGGATGGACTATCAACCGACCCAAGAAACTACAGACCTATTAGTCTAACTAACTTACTATACAAAGCCATGGAATGAATTATCACAGGAATGATCAACAAAGCCATAGGCAACCTTCAGACACTGGACCCAATACAGTTTGGCTTTGTCAAGAGGAAGGTCATGCCTACTAAACCTTGTAGACTTTAAGAAGGTCATCAAGGCAGTGGATGAGGGGAAATGGTGCATACCGCCTACCTGGACTTGGCTGGTATAGTTGACAAACTCAATGAACTGGGCAAAGTCATGGCTTAAAACTCAATGCCAAGAAATGCATTATAGTATGTATGTGGAAATCCACCATCCAGGTAAATTACACCATAGATAGGACATCCCTAAAAGCTGACCCGGTAGTCAGGTATCTGAAAGGGGTCTGTATTAAATTGTCAAAATGGCATTACAGTGAATGCCGTTTCGATGACACATAAACAGAGAAATCTAAAAACAGCGAAACCCCACGTCACCGAGTTTTTTTCCTAGGGGAAACAAATTGGTTAACCAACAATACACAACGTACTAGTTAAAATATTACAAAGTGGGGGCTGTGCTCCAACCCCCCCCAACTAAATATATCAACTGCAAGATCGCACTACAGTAGGGTAAAGGACCATGTCACTGCTCAGGCCAAGCAATTTTTTTCCCTAGGAAAGAAATCGCTGACCTGAGCATTCACTATTTTCAGATTTCTCTGTTTATGTGTCATCAAAATGGCATTCACTGTAATGCCATTTCGACAATCTAATATAGACCCATCTGAACGCATATGACGATAGTAATCTGGCCTTTGACCAACACTTGGCCAAGGTAGTAAGAAAATCATTCTATGTCACCCAGCTTATATTATAAGTAAGGGCATGACACTGAGGTCCAAGAAAATTATAGTGCCACTTTATTTGGCCCTCATTAGACCCATCATTGAGTATGATGCCCCCTTTGTCATGTACCTGACCAGCTATTTGCAGCATTTGGAATGCCCACAAAGATTCCTTACTAACAGATTCCAGGGCATAATACAGATTTCTTTAAAGTCCTATCCCTATACTTGGTTTCCTATAGATTATTGAGAGGTGATCTATACCTGGCATAGAAGGCATCCTTGGATCTAGCTCTGATGAACCTTTTGCACATTCACAAAATGAGCATCATCAGAAATACTAGATCTAAGGATTTAAGGATTTAAATTTTGCTTGCAACATAAATAGGACACGTTGACATGACAGACGTATCTCAGAGAATCCCCATTCTCTGTAATAGGCTCCCCTTCTATGTAAAACAGAGTTCCTCCCTAACCCGATTCAAGCATAACCTTGGCCAGTGGATGGGAAATCGGAAATTCACCCTGGGTCTGTCTCTCATGTCTCTAATGGATTGAGGCAGACAGTAAACTATTTCTAAACAAACATTCCCCTCCATATAATCTCTAGCTACTTCCTAACTAACATACCCTTTCGTAATGAAAACACTCAAGATCATCGAAAGTGTGATGAGAGACTTAGGAACACAGGTGGACAGTGGTCTCACTTTCGATAACCACATCGCCACAGCAGTCAGGAAATCCTTCTATGTAGCACACCTCATCACTAAAGGCTTTTCATCCAGAAAAAAGGAGATCATTGTCCCACTGTACTCATCCCTCATTAGACCCATTATAGAGTATAATTCCCCGTTTGGTATGTTCCTCACAAGACATCTGCAACAGCTGGAAAGGCCACTGAAATACCTCACTAAAAGAATCACAGGCCTAAAGCAGATGTCATATGCTGACCATCTAAAAAAACTCCAGCTATACTCTGTGGCATATCATCTACTCAGAGGCGATCTCTGCTTAACATACAAGGCCATGTCAAACCCTGAGCTGTTGGACATGCTCCACTTAAAGAAATCCCAATCCCTCAGAGCCACATGCTCCAGAGATCTAAACCTTATTATCACAATGAACAAAACATGCTGGAGGGATAGGTTCCTGACCCAGAGACTCCCCATATTCTGGAATAGACTGCCCATACATGTCAAGCAGAGCGCCTCATTGGCCCTCTTCAAAAGGAACCTTGATGATTGGATGGAAGATAGGAAATTCACCCCAGGGATCATGTCAGTCGCCCTGCTAGACAGGGGCCCAGAGAAGTAAATATTGTGGGAAGAAATATCCAGGGAATTGTTATGGCTAGGCTTGCATAGGCCTTAGAGCCGATAGCCTAGTACTAACCTATGAACCTATGAACCTAGGATACAAAGGGACAAAGTTGAGTTGAGTGACTAGGACTTTAATGGCCCTAGTGGTCATTAACCTAGTATACACATATTAACCTAAAAGGAGGGTCACTTTTTAGAAGGATTTTCACAATTTATGAGCTGCAAGGAAGGAATAAGGGAAGGCAGTGTGGAAATTCAAATTAGCTAAGATTTTAAAGTCCCTGGTGGTCATTAACCTAGCATGCACCTACAAACCTAAAAGGAAGGTCCCTTTAAGAAGGATTTGCACAGTTTATGGGCTGCAAGCAAGGAATAAGTGGAGGCATTGTGGAAATTCAAATTAGCTGCCATCTGAACTTTAATTTTAGAATAAATGGAGTCATCAAGCAGTGAAGAAAGGAAATGTGGAAGAGATGGAATTGTAACAGAAAAGGGATCTTGATCTTGACATGGAGAAGCATTTCCTTTTGTTTCTATAAAGTATGAGAGTGGATGCTTTTTGAGAATTTGATAACCTTCAAACTACACTTTGAGAAAGGGTAAGATCTGTGGTCATTACAGTAATATGAGAAACAATGCAGTTAGTTTGAGGAAGTGAATGTCCTGGTAAGGCTGGATGAATGGATGGGTTATTATGTCCTGTTGTAGATCCAGAAGCCATGGTTGCTTTGCAGGATAAGGCCTCTGCAGGGTTACCCATATTTGCCTGGTCTAGAATGGAACAATGAGGATTACTGTCACTTTGCACATCGAGGCTTTCTGTAAAAATGTGAAATCAATGGAAGATGAGGGTGAGGAAAGATATATAAAACTCTGTGCAGCCACTGGCAGACAAGTGTCTCTTGGTGACTGTCCCTTTGGAGGATGAAGGCATTTTGTACTGGACAGGGAAGCAAGGAGATCACAGTGAGGCTGGTTCCAGCAGTGGAGTTGTGCTGCTGCATAATTGAGAAACCACTCATGAGACATTAGGCTAGATCTGTTGAGTCTGTCCACTAGACATTTGCCTCTCTCTAGAGTGTGCACTGCAATCAGATAGTGACGTGAAGCTGTCAACCACTACTACACTCTCATGGCTTCTCTGCAAAGGGGAAAGACTTGGTTCCTCCATAATTATTTATGCACTATACCACTAACATATTGTCTGACTATATGGAGATCACTCATGGAGAAGCATAATCCTGATTGGTCTGCAGTGCTAGGAGGATTGCTCTCATTTCCAAGATACTGATGTGAAGATTATCCTCCAGATCCATCCATAACCCTTGGACCATTCTCCCCTCATAATCCCCCCCAACACCCAGGAGAGGAGGTATTCATGGTTACTGTTGCCACTGACATGGGAAGGAGGAATGGCTGCCTCATGGGAACTCTAGGGAACTACAGCCACTAGATTAACTGTTGCCTGTAAACTTGGGCTATCCAAATGAGAGCACTGAAAGCACTGGAAATTTGGGACCACTATACACTTAATGTAAAGGTGAGCATGAGGGACCAGAGGCATGGATTAGGCCATTAATCCAAGAACTTTCAGAACCAGGAAGGCTTGAAGGGAATAGTAGATATATCTTTTCTTAAAAACTGTAGTCTGTGGATTGGAAATTTCAGTATGCAAATTGTGTTCAGATGGCAGCCTTACAAAAATGTTGCTTGAGAAGGTTCTATGTGGGACTTGCCATGATATTATAAGGTACCTAAGGCTAGGCATAACTGAAGCAAGTGGTCTCTGGATGTGGTGAGGGATTCCATTAGTGTAGTGGCTAGGAGCCAGTTATCTAGATATGGGAAAATGCAGATCTCTTTGAGTTGTATATGGTCTCTGACGGTTATCCCGTCTGGAATAGGATTGGCCTGGATGGAAGAGGCTTTGTGGGCATGCAAAGGTGTTACCAACAATGATGTGGTGTTAGTAATGCATCTACTGGAATTGGTTCTTAATTACAACTACGTGTATTTTGGTGGGGAATATTTTCAACAGATATCAGGTGTTTCTATGGGGGCCAATTGTGCTCCGACCTATGCAGACATGATCTTGTCAGTATGGGGAAAATAAATTTGTTTTACAAAGTGAATATTCCAAGTCATGGATTCATTACACCTGATTTCTGGATGATATTTGTATTTTCTGGACAGGACCAAAGCAATGCATAGAAGAATTTGTCAACTATTTACATTCCACCACTGAATTTTTGAAATTTACGTATCAAATTTCAGTTGATGAGGTCAACTATTTGGATGTAACTCTCTATAAACACATTAATTGTTTTGGTTCCTGCGTTTACAGAAAGCCCTCATTTTCAAATAGCTATTTGCATTACTCCAGCTCTCACCCTAAATTTCAAAAAAGGTCCATCATCAAGGGGCAATTTGTCAGGGTTTCACGTATGACATCAGATGACCAACATTTCAGTACTGAATGTGAAAAATTGAGTTTGTTGTTTGTGGATAGAGGATACCCCATACCTTTGATAAAATCGGTCTGGGAAGAAGTTAGTCAAGCTAGGGACACCAGATTTTTTCCCATTTTGGGAAAGGGGCTTACTGACACATGTATGGAAAGTATTCCTTCCTCTTCTAACTATATAAGTCCAAACTTGACATTCGTTACTGCCTTTAGTGAAGATGCAGGACATATTAGATATATTATTCAGAAAGAAATGGAGACCTTCAAGGATTTTACAGATCTGAACAATCTTAAGGATCTGACATGTAATATTGTCTATAAAAGGGGACTTAATATTAAAAATCTTTTGGAACAAAATACTAATGTAAGTACCTCTAGTCAACTTAGAAAAGATACCTTTCGTTGTGGGCATTGCAAACAGTGCAAATATGTTATTAACCAGGAGCATCTATATTTGGAGAGTAGGAACAGGAAGATCTATTCACAGAAATATTACAACTGCAACTCTGTAGGTCTAGTATATTTGGCTGTCTGTAGGTCTTGCCAAGCATTTAATGTAGGCAAGACCGAAAGACAGCTAAAGAGACGCATATATGAACATTATTATGAGATTCAAAAGCAAAGCAATACTAATGCCCTTTATAAGCACACATTGGTGTGCCAATCTGCTTTCTTTATGTTTTATGTTTTGGAAGCAGTACCAAAAAATTCCAGGGGAGGACATTGGGAAGCCAGGTTATCACATAGAGAGACATGCTGGCAGATTTTGTTAGCTTCTAACAAGGCACCGGGTCTCAATGACCTTATTTCTATTATGCCCTATTTGAAGCTCAGAGCAGAATTATTGTAACTGAAGACAAGCAAGTTTACAGGAATTGGTATACTTAATATATCTAATTAATTAATTGTATATATATTGTGAAAGAATAAAATTTGTTTTGCATTTATACATATATATACATTTTTAAATGCTTAAAATATTTCCAGTGTGTTTTTTATTTACATTTTAATAACCAAACAAGAAGAAATGATTTTTATTGTGTTTTAAATTGTTTTAAATAAATTCAGGTTAAATTATGTACATATAATTTTTATCAAGATTCAACAGATATATTATGTTTAAATAATTCATGTTTTGTCAGTTTAGGAGGTTTTACTCATTTGTTTATGATTTATGGGTATTTAATCAATTATTCTATTACCACATTATTTCATTACCTCATTACATGTTGTATATATAATACCAGGACATGTCAGTTTGAATTGTATTCTGATGAAGTTGCATGGGCGACGAAAACGTGTGGTTGTGAGGCGTTAAATAAATCTTCTTGGTGCAGTTCGTTGTGGATTTGTGCTGTTTTCAGTGTTTTACAGTGCCTTATAGTGACGTTGGCATACCCCTTGAGGTTATTTCCTGCTTGTTTGCTGCCTTTTTTGGAGGTTTGGTTTTTTCGCAGCTTTGTTGCTATTTTGTTTGCCTAAAAGGAAGGTCCCTTTAAGAAGGATTTGCACAGTTTATGGGCTGCAAGCAAGGAATAAGTGGAGGCATTGTGGAAATTCAAATTAGCTGCCATCTGAACTTTAATTTTAGAATAAATGGAGTCATCAAGCAGTGAAGAAAGGAAATGTGGAAGAGATGGAATTGTAACAGAAAAGGGATCTTGATCTTGACATGGAGAAGCATTTCCTTTTGTTTCTATAAAGTATGAGAGTGGATGCTTTTTGAGAATTTGATAACCTTCAAACTACACTTTGAGAAAGGGTAAGATCTGTGGTCATTACAGTAATATGAGAAACAATGCAGTTAGTTTGAGGAAGTGAATGTCCTGGTAAGGCTGGATGAATGGATGGGTTATTATGTCCTGTTGTAGATCCAGAAGCCATGGTTGCTTTGCAGGATAAGGCCTCTGCAGGGTTACCCATATTTGCCTGGTCTAGAATGGAACAATGAGGATTACTGTCACTTTGCACATCAAGGCTTTCTGTAAAAATGTGAAATCAATGGAAGATGAGGGTGAGGAAAGATATATAAAACTCTGTGCAGCCACTGGCAGACAAGTGTCTCTTGGTGACTGTCCCTTTGGAGGATGAAGGCATTTTGTACTGGACAGGGAAGCAAGGAGATCACAGTGAGGCTGGTTCCAGCAGTGGAGTTGTGCTGCTGCATAATTGAGAAACCACTCATGAGACATTAGGCTAGATCTGTTGAGTCTGTCCACTAGACATTTGCCTCTCTCTAGAGTGTGCACTGCAATCAGATAGTGACGTGAAGCTGTCAACCACTACTACACTCTCATGGCTTCTCTGCAAAGGGGAAAGACTTGGTTCCTCCATAATTATTTATGCACTATACCACTAACATATTGTCTGACTATATGGAGATCACTCATGGAGAAGCATAATCCTGATTGGTCTGCAGTGCTAGGAGGATTGCTCTCATTTCCAAGATACTGATGTGAAGATTATCCTCCAGATCCATCCATAACCCTTGGACCATTCTCCCCTCATAATCCCCCCCAACACCCAGGAGAGGAGGTATTCATGGTTACTGTTGCCACTGACATGGGAAGGAGGAATGGCTGCCTCATGGGAACTCTAGGGAACTACAGCCACTAGATTAACTGTTGCCTGTAAACTTGGGCTATCCAAATGAGAGCACTGAAAGCACTGGAAATTTGGGACCACTATACACTTAATGTAAAGGTGAGCATGAGGGACCAGAGGCATGGATTAGGCCATTAATCCAAGAACTTTCAGAACCAGGAAGGCTTGAAGGGAATAGTATATATATCTTTTCTTAAAAACTGTAGTCTGTGGATTGGAAATTTCAGTATGCAAATTGTGTTCAGATGGCAGCCTTACAAAAATGTTGCTTGAGAAGGTTCTATGTGGGACTTGCCATGTTATTATAAGGTACCTAGGCATAACTGAAGCAAGTGGTCTCTGGATGTGGTGAGGGATTCCATTAGTGTAGTGGCTAGGAGCCAGTTATCTAGATATGGGAAAATGCAGATCTCTTTGAGTTGTATATGGTCTCTGACCACTGCCATACAGTTGGTGAGGACCTGGGGGCTGTGGTGAGGCTGAAGGACTGAACATTGAACTGATAATAATTGGCTCCCTGCCAGAAGTACAGGAACCTCATTGACTGTTTTCAATTTTGATGTGGAGATAGGTGGCTTCTAGATCTACTGAGCACATTCAGTCATTTGCCTTTAAGCAAGACAATATTGTTTACACCTTGACCATCCTGAATTTGGGTCTTTGTAATGTATAGATTTAGACCACTGAAATCTAAACTGGCCTGAAATCCTTGTTTTTTTTTGGAACCACAAAGATTTTTCAATACACCCTGGACCTCTCTGGTCTAGTTGGACCTCTTGAATGGCTGTTTTTTGTAAAAGGGTAGCAATTTCCCACTTTGCAGTTCTGAGCTGGTGATGTGGCGTATCTGGAAGTGGCAGAGACTGTTGACTTGGGGATATAGCATTTGCATATAATTCTCATCATCAAGTTGTGCTGTGTGATGGCCATTTATTCATCTGAACAAAGAGATAGCCTCCAACTGTCTCCAGAGGGGCTAACCATACAAGCCTTTTGGGGCATTAATTCTTTTCTGAAAAGCAACCACTGTATCTCAGGTTTTGTGGACTACCTCTGCCCTTGGGACAGTGTCTTTCAAAGGGGCTGCCTCTGTCTTGGATGCCCCCCACCAGAAATGTAGTCAGAAGATTGACACTGGGATTTCCTGAACCATAGGGATTTGGAGACCTTTTGCGTCAAGTTTAAGGATCATTGCAAGATCTCAAACTGTACACATATGGCAGGCAATGTATTTCCCTCCTGCTCACTATTCTTTCATTTTTCTTTAACTGTGGATAGCAGTAATGAGGACTCATCATATGTAGCATATTTGAAGGGTGCTTTAAAGTTGTCCACCAAGTTGCAAAGATGGAATCAGGCATAATATCTCATGGTTATGCAGGTAGTAACCTATCTAGCTACTCTACTGGCTGCATTGTGTAGGAGCTTCATGAAGAGTGTAGAATTATTCAGCATTGTGGCTACAGGAGATTTAACTTGCTTTCTGGACCTGGGAGTGACCAGTTTTCTCAAAGATTACAAAACTTGCTAAGCTATGTCTCTTTGGAAATGGTTCATGTGAGTAATGTAATTCAGTGCTTTCACAGCAAACATGCTTGAGGCATAAATACCACCAATGAAGAACCCAATGGCTCTGAGGTCAAGATTTAAGCCAATACCTCAAACACCAAAACCTTTGATACCAAAAATGGCACTGAGAAATCAGAGTTGAGGATGGTTCTGAAGACCCGTCATCAAACGCTCAGCTCCAAGACTCTGCATCCAAGGTCTCTTATTTGAGTGAATAAGATGCAAGAGAGTCTGTACCAAGATCCCCAAGCCCACAGGTGCCAAGCTTACAGAGTCCTGGCATGATATCAGCTCTAAAGATGCTGGTGCATAAACTGAGACCAGGGAAGGAGCTATTAGAGGGGAATGCAGGCCAACCAAATCCACTCTAAAAACAGACGGGAATGGGATGATGCCCTTTTTGATCTGAGCCTTTAAAGATGTCCTCATCATTCTTTCCAAGTCCAGTTCAGAGGGACTCTAATAAGACCTAGTAGATCTGAGGTAGTATGTTGACAGAGGGTGGGAAGTTAGAAATTCTTTTCCCACAGTTCTCATATCCCTTCCAAAAGACTTCGATAAGCATTCTAGTTTATCGCCATAAAAATTCATATGTGAATATACGTGTCACCAAAGGTTCAATTATTTATCCCTTATGTCTGAATGAGCATGCAAAGTATTTTTAAAAGGAATGCTTCTTTCCAGACATCCCTAAAAAGATCCAATTTCTCCTTGGGACATGAATATCATATTGGAGAAATTTACTTCATTCCTCTTTTAGTCACTATTACCTCAGTTAGGTTGATCTCAGAGCTACATGCTGTTTCCTCAAAACCTGAATACTTTATTTTTCTTAAAAAAGAGTAGTTCTTCAAACTAATCCAGCTTTTATGTTCAAGGCAGCATCTTATCTAAACTTGAGTCAGTCAATCAGCCTTCCAGTACTTTTTCCACAATATTTAAACAAAAACAACATGCACTGCTTAGACATCCATTATCTAGACCACTCTTCTGACTAGACCACACTAAAGCTGTAAAATGCTACCACCATTAATTTGCATCTTTTGCACAAAATAGACTTAACAAGAAAGTGCCAAATATCACTCAGTATAGAAGGCTATCTAATCATATTTCATTCTGTTATTCTTCCAGAGATTTACAAGCAAAACTCACTGCTCATTCCATGAGCTCACTTGCTACATCCTGAGACTTCTTTAGGGATTTAGCATTGGATGATATAAGGGCTTCCTTCCATACTGTTGCCAAGCATTACAGATTGGATATTACATCCAGATCAAGAGTTTCCTTCAGAGCTACCATTCTTCAAGATATCTTATCTTGAGACAACCCATGCTGTCTGCTGCTGACTGCTGCTGACTGCACAGACTGGATCACTTGTGATACAGAGGTTATGTATTTACCATAATGATAGATTCTTACCCTCCTTCCATTATCCAAACTGACATATAAGTATATACTTTTTATATATAAGCATTTATATATAATTTTTGTCAAGTTTACATCCCAATGACAGATAGAGGTCTCAGTAGTGTATTACACACATACAGACCAGGATCAGCCAGATCTCGTCTACTTGATGTCATCTGTAACGTTAGGGAAATTGTGATACTAACTACATCTAGTTGTCCAGCAATTGTAATTGTTATTGATACTTCTGTGTCTGTCTTTAAATTCTGTAAGGTTTTTGGGCGCCAAAACGTTTGTACATTCACTGATTTTCGTTTATATATTTATAGCACTTGCTGCTTTTAGTTCAAATAGCTTTAATAAATTGAAGATTTATTTCATCGCCTTGTCCTTGCCAGCTGTTATTTGTTCCAATGGAGTGACGGCACTTATTGGTGTTCTCATTTTTTCTTTCTGAGTTACCGATTTGTTTTTTCAGATCTTGTTTTATGGTAATTCCATAACGTTCATTTCTTATAAGTGAGTTCTGCCTTGTCTTTGAGACCAGGTCTTTTTGAAAGTCCACCTGGAAAACACACGTGGAGGTGCAAAAACCAGACTAGTGAAACAAATACTGAAAATAAACAGTAACAGAAAAAAAATGTGATAGATACATTATGCAGCATTTTCCAAGATTATGGAGTAAGGTTCCCTTTGCAATCAGAATGAGGCATTTAGTCACTCATTCCATCCACTCTTATGAGTCATAGCCAGTGCCCAATGTCAACAGTCACTACCATCCACAGAGTTTTAAAAGACAAGGAAGGAAATGGAAGTAGATGACAAGCCACAGCCACCTATGTACAATCTGTCACCAGTCTATCTGCTGCATGACTTTGGAATTTAGCAGGAAACCAGAGCACCTGCAGGAAACCCATGGGAATATAGGGAGGACATACAGAGTCCGCACAGAAGACAATCCAGCTGACAAACCAAACTACAGACCTTCCAGCTGTGAGTCAGCATACTTCTCACTGCATCAATTCATTAACATCCTTCAAAAATAATTTTCATACATGTAAGAAAAGTACAAAATGCCAAAATAGGATTATGGCAGTCAGACTGCTTAAAGGTCATTAGGTTGTTAACTTGACAATAAAACCTGTCAACCTGTAATAAAGCATGTGATAATTTTAAGGTTCCATTAATTTTGAATGTTTATAGCAGGCCTGTAATTTCATGTTTTTGAGTAGGATTTTGAAGAAGAGTACAGTTAGTCTCATATTAATGGATATGTGGAGTGAGGTACATTGACAACCAAGGTGTCCATCAGTGAAGCCCCATTAATCCTTTAATGTTATGTCAGCTTATCATGCTGTTTTAGACATATTGTCATTAACTTTGAGATCCCAGTCTTAATTGCTGGTTGGTAACAACTAAAATGTGTATATGCATATGATGTGTTGGGGTATGGGTAAACAGTCTAGAATGTAGATGAAATTGTTTCTGTTTAAAGTTTTCTGAAGTTGGTCTGGTATGCAAGTCAGTGTTCAGAAACTTTGGTTGGTTGTGATATGTAGATGAGTAGCTAGTTCAGAATCTCATAAGAGGTAATGGTTTTTGTATATAATGGAGGATATAGCTGTGCAACTCCCATCCTTAAATTTCTCAGCTTCTTAGCTTTCCCAGTAGCACCAGCCAATAGCACTATATTTAAATGCAGTGAGTTCATGGTCAGAATACTGATAAGCCAGGGTTCACATCCAGCACACTCCACTTTTTAGTAAGGGTGCTCCACTTCAATTTTTCACAAAACTTTGATTATAAAGGTAATACTACATACCAATAGCTATGTATAGCAAGGTAATTGACAGAAAGGTATCACTACTGCTTGCATACACATACTTTTGTAGGTTTCATATATATTATGGATGTAATTGGTTTAGCAGGCTAATGATGATTATGTAATAAAAAATGCAGTTGCATATCTCTGATGGACACAATATTTTACTGGTAATCATCTAGCCCCCTCCCATAACCCAATGTTTTGAGAGGTACGTATCATAGCTCCAAACTCAATTACTAAAGTCCTGCAAGTCTATCCATTTCCAGTATATTGTTAAATATTAGTCCTGCATCACACCTGAGAATGCATAAGCCAGGACATTTTAATGTGTTGCACATATAGACCTAATTGAAATATTGCACCAATTACTATTTAAGTTCTACATCTGTAATGATGAAAGTTGACAAACGTATTCTGTGGCATTGAGGAATAATTTATTTTGTGGAATTGTATGCCTTCTGTTTTACCTAGGTTTGAATCCCACTTGTACAAATTACTTTTAACAGTGTCTAAGTCTCCAGAGAATATGTGCTAAGTCATCCCATTGATCTCTCCAAAGTCATGTCTTAAAAGCCAAGTCATTTAACATTTCAGTGTTGACCAGTAGACAAAGTGTGACCAGGTATAGCAGCATACATGCTGTAAATCAATGCCAAATGTCATATCATCATTGTTGTTTCATAAACTCCCTTCCTCTTTGTTTGCCACTGTTCCTCTTTGCTTACCATCACACAAATGTGGGTGGCATAGTTGTGCATTTTTGCACATTGGTTGTAAAATGTGATATCACAGTTTGTTGGGAAGCCATTTCTACTGCAGTTGGAGGACCTTTGCAGACATGGCAGGAGATAAGAAGGATGGTGCCAAATTCAGGGCACATACATGGGGTGTGGAGGTGTCAAAAATATTTGTTGCACTCCTCATGATGTGCTACAACCATAGGCTGCTGCAGAGGAACTATATGGGGTCTCAGTATAAGACTGAGGCTTAGAACAGCCTAGCCAAGGCTGTCTCTAGTGCAACTGGCATACCACACACTGGAAAGCAATGCAACCACCACTACAGTGATGTAAAGAATTACAAGTAGGAACAACTTGACCAGTGGCTGGATGAGTTTTGAACTGCTGACACTCTCCAGTTTTGTAAGCATACACATTATGCAATGCTAAATGATATGGAATGCTGTAGACAGCCAAGACTGGTATGCATAATCCTTTCATGTCTCTTTCATTTTCTATTTTACAGCTGCAGAGGAAATCTTGGCAAACAGGAAGGCGCATGCAGAGAGAGCAGAGCAATTCAGAGAAGGAAGGGGTATGTTTACAGCACAACTGATCCTAACTGTAATAAATATATTGTAAGTCTATAGATCAATATCAGGTTCAACATGCTTATCTTAGCTGTAACAGCAAGCATGAATGCTTTCTTCTGTAGTTTTTGGTAATTGTATTAGGCAAGTGTAATACTGTGCTCAGATTATGTGGGTTCATTTCCCTCAAGTAACCTAGAGGATTCACATTCAACAAGTATAATTTTTACATTTGACATGCAGCAATATTGTCTTTGATGCCATCTTGTTAAGTTAATCTGCAGTATCTTTAAACATATATATGGAATTTGTGCATATTCCAAGGATTACTTCCAACAATTCACAATCATTCTTGGGATTGTGAAAGCTCTATAGCTACTATAATAAGAAATGCATAATGTATTTATTGTAGTAAAGCATGAAGGTGAGATTTCATGGTTCTAATTTACATTTTTTTGTCTCACACACCCTTTATCTCTCTCTCTGTCTCTTTTTGTGGGTTATCTGGAATTACACCATTCTGATGTCATACATTTCTGCCAACAAACCAAATAATTTTCAGCAGAGAGAGTTCGGCTAACTGCTGCGGCTTGGCCTGCCAACCTCCAGCTGTCACACAAATACACAGCACCTCTGGGGATGCAACCTGGCAGTATTGTCTCCACAGCCCCTGTACTATGTGGCCAATCCATATCAGGTAGCATTGCCCCGGCTGCTGGTGCAGTGGTACCCTGCAGGAGTATTGGTGGAGGGGGGAATTATGTCACCCACCAGGAGCTGCCAGGGTGGTGCATGATCTAATAGAGACTGTCCTTGGTGCCCACATCAGCCATCTAGAGAGGTTGCTCATTAAAATAGAAAAGAGATTCCCACATCAAGCAGTCTCACGGGGAACAGAGAAAGGGGACAGTGGTGACAGTTCTGAGGGTGAGGACTGGATTCTCACTATTCCCATGTTTGACAGGTATGTGCCACCAATGTCCAATACCTATCCCCAATCATGGTGTCCCCCAAGTTGTAACCATCACCATCCCCGTGTCTCTCTTGTTTGTCTTTTTTGTCTGCACCTGCTTCCTCACATACCCTTTCATCCTGATCCTTACATTCCTATGTCCCTTCCACAACATTCCACTATTTTTGAAATAATATTGGACACCTGTCCCACAAAAAAAATTGTCCCATACATAGCTCTCCATTTCACATGTGTATCTTCTCGACACACTTGATTTGGTCCAGTTGACTATACAACATCATTGCATTGTTGTCACCCATCTGTGTTGTTGTGACAGCCCAAATTCATCAAATATTCTCTACATGTGCACATTATTATGTTGAAGAAGTGGATATCTATAGTTCTTTCCTAATTCTCTCCTGCAAATTCCTTTATTGATTTACCTTTGTACTTCCCTCTGCTTGCCCCCTCCCCCCATTTCACCATTTTTATATCAACCCGTTTTCACACCTTTAATCTGGTCAAAAAATAGAATGACTCACCATACACATGGCTAGAAATGGACACAAAAAAACCTTCTTGTTTTGTTCTCTGCATTTGTGTGAAGTTTGACATTGTGCACCAATGCCAAGCAACGGTGAATAGCTCTTCATGTCCTATGGCAAAACCTGGTGAGTTTTACCATCAGCCACATTAGTCCAGTGCAATGATGCTTAAACATGCTGCACTATAGGAATACAGAGTTAAAGCAGAGTAAAACCACTACTTTGGGGGATTCAAAGATGGCTGCCATTCTGTAAACACTGCTAGTCTACAGCTCTCCAAATACTCAGATGAAAACTTAACCCAGAGGTTATATCATGATGTATTTAACAACAATTCGATGAAATAACAACTTTAACTACAGTCCTGAATCAGAGAAAAGGTGAATATACCTGAAAAAACAACAATTCTTTCAGGATTACAACTGATCACCTGAACCTGAAGAAAGTCTCAAACAAAGGAACTGTGTGCTCAGAACTATCTGCTCAAATACACATAAAAATAACAGGATTCTGTATTGCGGTATAATGTCAAAAGAAGACAAAAACATGGATACTATAACTACAAAAACTAAACTTTCAGAACTTTTATCACCCGAGAAAGACCTAACCTCGAAAAGACAGAAGATTATAAAACAACAAGAGCCTTTAAAGCCAGGGAATAAAAGTAAACCAGAACAACTAGCAAACATGGAGGATATTAAAACAGTTTTGCTTCCTATCCATGAAGCTATAAAAGATCTGGCTAATCAAGTTCAATCCTTTGGAACCTCCTGCAGTCAAATATTGGAAAGAATGGATAAATCTGAAGCGAGAATATCAGAAAATGAAGATAAAATAGCCATGCTTGACAAAAAAGCTGTCATACATGAAGCAGATATTCAATCTATGCAAGCTAAAATTGTTGATCTGGAGGCAAGAGCCAGAAGAAATAATATTATCATCAGAGGAATACCGGAAAATATACAATACAATGATTTAATCCCATCTATCATGCAAATTCTTGCAATTTTATTCACTGACTCGAACACTGCTCAACAAATAACAATAGAGAGAGCTCACAGAGCCCTGAGAGAATCCTATACATCTACTATACCAAGACCTGTTTATGCAAAAATTCTCAACTTTCAGGATGTCAATAAAATATTATTAACTGTTAAGAAAAATGGAGGTTCTATTATGTGGAACAATAACAGAATTGCTCTGGCCCAAGACTTGCCCCTACAAATTAGGCAAGCCAGACAACTATTGTCTCCTTACTGTAAGTTTTTAATTGAAAAACAAATAAAATTTCAGATGAAGTACCCTAATACACTAATATTCTTGGTTGATGGATGTAAATATGCAGTCACAACAAAAAAAGAAGCTATGTCTACTTTTATGGCAGTTTTTAAAAGCTTACCTGCCTCTGAGAAATAGTCTTAACTTCCGATGAGACTGACATGTCCCACGAGGTTGGATCCACCATCTACTACATGGTGAGGTCTTATTTTTGCATTATCTGCTATAGTTCCTGAGCTAGGCTGTTTTTAGGCCAGATATGTTCCTGGATTTCTGCTTCTCGGTTCGAGAGAAGCTTTACCAAAAGTTTACAACCTTCAGTTCGTCCATCTTTCCCACGAGGTGAGCCGAAGTGACTTTACTGCTTCAGGAAGTTTCATTTCGATGTGACACATCCAGTAGTCCGTACTCTTGATGAGTCCCCCTTCGCGAAGCTAGCTTAGTACTTCGGAAACCAGACGAACTGTCCTCAAGTCCTGTAAAGACAAAATAATGTTAAATAAAGGTGTATTCTGTAATAACTACAATAATTGCACTCTCAGTAATGACAAAAACACGATTACCACACCTTAAACACTAAGCAAGTTGATTAAGCTGATTTAACTGGAAAATGACATACTTAGATTGTTTTAACTGTATATGAGGAAAGGAATGGTTAACACAATACTGGTCAGGGAACTATTTAAGGTGATTGTTGCAAAAGGCACCTACACAATACTTATAAACCAGAACACATTCCTAGGTTATATAAATATATTTAAAGTTCCTTATATAGAATTCATTTAAGTAACCATTCTATCTTAATGCAGGCTCACATATACTAATAACATGAACGCTACTTAATAATAACAAGACAGATGATAGGTGAAACAAACTGAAAATGCATAATATTTTTTGATGATGTATTATTTCATTCTCTGTGTTTGTTATATGTTATTTTATTATAAGTAACAAATGTTTGCAAAGGATACAGTGACATGGTATAACAACTTAGCTTTCTCATGGTATGAGGTAGTTAGTTTAAAAGACCATATGCTTAAATAATTGTGTGTTTTCTGGAACTTTTTTACCCAGTTAGTAAGTATGTTTATTCAATTATTTTGGTAACATCCATGAGAGATTGTATATGACAGTAAGTAGATATTACCCAGTTCTACAAATTTAGAACCTTTCGTATCTAATGGTCTAACTAAAACTCATGTGTCACCTTTAGGTTAATTTTGTATTAGTTTTAAATAAGCAGATATCAAATATTCTTAGCTATTAGATGACTTAATTACCTGACTCTGTGATTATATTGTATCTAGGTCTGAATGGCTAAAAGTTACATTGCTTTTCTCCAGGATTTAGTAAGCTATTACTAGTGTGAATATGTGATGGTTAACGTATCCAAAACTGATGATAATGTTTTACATTTGCTTCTAGAGTAAAGGATAGTTACACACACAAAGGAAGTATTCACTAGATGGATATATATTATGTTCTATGAATACATTTCTTGTTTTAATTTGAGATAATATACTTAGTAATATCTTAAAATATTAATATTAATAAGTAGTGGGGAGTTACATTTGAGACTAATAGTAATGTTCATATATCTTTTTATCTTGTTTCTTTGACTGACTCATTTAATTCAACATAATAAGTAGAGATGTAGATGACAAGTAGTGTTTGTTAGGGAATGAGTAGGGTAAGCTTTGTAGAAGTAGTTGTAGACTATATAGGTCCATTATATTTTACCTATCTTTTATACACTAACTTTGATGATATGTATATATCAACGGTACAAATTCACATAATCCTGAACTATCTTAAGGACCTGTTTATTTCCTGGTCCAGGGGTTTAGTGGGTAGGCACTGGAAGGGGACGGGAATTCAAGAATGCTTTCATAACTTACACTTACTAAAAAATCAACCAAATCTATCACATTTTCTCAGATTTTTAAAATACCTGCATGTGGGAAATAGATTCATGGAATATTAAGGGAATCCAGAACATGAAAAAGAGGAAACTGTTTCTTCATTTAATTTTGCAAGCTAAGGCATATTTCATACTAATTCAGGAAACCCATTTGACCAATGACCAATGGACAGAAATTAAAAAGAAAAAATGGATAAGAGAAATAATAGCCTCTGAAGGTAAAACTAACAGTGCGGGAGTTGCGATAATTATTAAAAGTCAATACCAGGACAAAATTATAGAATCTAAAACAGACAAAGAAGGGAGATGGTGCTATGCGATTCTCTCTTCTACTCTTTATGATAAACCCATCATTCTCCTCAACATATATGCACCCTGTTCTAATCAACATTCTTTCTTTGCCTCACTCTATCCTATTTTAAATCAATATAATAACCATTACAGGATTATAGGAGGGGACTGGAATGCTTATCAGAATCCTAAATTGGATAAATCTAGCCAACAAAAATCATATAATAATCAAGCGGCTTTAACATTAAGTGAACTTAAGTATGACTTTAATTTGTATGATCCCTTCAAATATGCCAACAAGTCTCTTAATGCAAATAGTTTTACTTTTTATTCAAGTTGTCACAAAATGTGGTCTAGAATAGACTTCTTTCTAATTTTGGAAGCATTGATCAATCTTGATCCCTCAGTATCTATTCATGCTTGTTACCTATCAGATCATTCTAAAATTACATTATGTTTTGACAACGACTATAGAAACATTTTAGCACAGAAGGGATATAATTGGTCTTTAAATCCAAACTTATTACACAAAAGAAAAATAATCCAGGAAATTCAGGATATTCTCAAATCCTTACTAGTCAAGATAGTTGAACATCAACATACACCTGATATTGAATGGGCGGCAACTAAAGCACATATAAGAGGTATCTTCATTTAAAAAGCCTTTTATTATAAAAAAATCCAACTCAGAGAAGAACAAACTCTAGAGTCTAAAATCAAGACACTAGATCAAAAACTAATGCAGAATTATAACTTACAAACAGAAACAGAGCTTTTAAAATGTCAGAAAGACCTCTTTCTGATCCAAAAAGAAATATTATTAATATTTTTGAATTGATATATGCCCAAATATATGGAGATCAAGGTGAATTACCTACAAACAAAAATTATGATGACTTCTTACAAAAATTAACTTCCCAAAAATAGATGAGTATCTACAGAGAGATTTAATGAAACCACTTTCTATGGAGGAAATAACATCAACAATTAAAAATTTGAAACCCTACAAAGCTCCGGGCCCAGATGGCCTCACAACAGAATTTTATAAAACTTTTTTCCAATACTATTGTTAAAATACTTTCATATACATTAAATTATATAATTAATAACAAAATTAATGACTTACACTTTAATGCATCCAAAACAATCCTCATACCCAAAGATAATTTGGATCTTCAAAACCCAGACAATTATAGACCTATATCACTTTTAAACATTGATACTAAAATCCTGAATTTTATTTTAGCTACCAGATTGAAGAAAATAATGAATTTAATCATTTCTAATGCACAAACTGGCTTCTTAACTTCTAGGCAAGCCAGTGATAACACCTTAACACTACATACTTTAATCTCCTATGCCAATCAAAGGAATTTAAATATATATTCATTTATTATTGATGCACAAAAGGCCTTCGATAGAGTTAACATAAAATTTCTATTTAACACTTTACCCTATTTTAATATACCACAATAATTTATCCTAACATTACAAATGTTATATAATAACCCCTATGCAACTTTATATATAAATAAAATGTTTTCTAAAAGATTACAAATCAAGAATGGTACCCGACAAGGCTGTCCTTATCCCCCCTACTATTTAATCTATATTTAGAACCTTTATTTTTACATATTAAACAAAATGTATACCACAATGCTCCAATAATTTATAGTACCAAGATCTCTTTGGCAGCTTTTGCAGATGATCTTAATATATATTGTACAACTCCTGTTTCTGATAGCAAAAAAATACTATCTGCTGTCGAAGACTTTGCATTAATATCAAATTATAAAATAAACCTTAAAAAAAAAACAACATATTTCCTTTGAAAACACCTAAACCCTTTTCACTTCTACCTTTGATAGGACAAGTAAAATCTGAAGAAAAGATTAAATATTTAGGAATCACATTCTCCACAGACAACAAGGATTTCTACCTCAACAGCATTAAACTTAATTGGAATACATTTTATCTGATCTAAGGAGATGGAATAACCTGAAATTACCTCCATTAGCAAAGGTCTCAATTATTAAAATGAATGTTCTACCCAGATTATTATATATCTTTAGATCTACTCAAGTCTTAATCCCCAAGAAGTTTTTTAAACAAATTCACACTGAACTTGCGAAATTTATATGGGAACCAAGAAAAACTAGAATATCATACGATAATTTGATGACCCCCAAAAATAGAGGTGGTTTAGATTTACCCGACTTTGAAAATTATTATTTAATTATAAATGCCAATAGAATTATAAGAATATCTAACTACGTCATACAAAATAATAAATGGTACCCAAATTGGATAATAAGGGTTACAAACATGTTGAGCATCTGAATATGAATCCCAAAGCTTTACCTTTCCTAAACAGAGATATCATTAAATCATATGCTCTAATGCAGCACATAAAAATGTATATAACATTAATACAAAATCTTTTTAGATCATTAAATCTATATCAATATATGATGATTTTACAACCCTTTCACAGAAACCCTAACCTAAGAATTAATAATCAACTCATAGACTTAAAAAACTTCCCACTTATAATCAACTTAACTCTACAAGATATATACCCATATCTGAATTATTCTGCTCATAAGCTAAGACAGGAAATGAATCTCCCCAAATCATATCTAGTAATGTTGAGGCAGGTTAAAGAATTATCTTCAAGCTACTTTAAAGGCTTAACTATTAACAAAGTAGACCTAACGAAATGTACCTCAATATGGCAAGCCCTAGCACAAACTGCCAAATATATAACATCCACATATAAACTGATAAAATACTTCAAATATCAAGACCACCTTCTCATATCAAAGTATTGGAAAGAAAAATTACCATTGGTTGAAGAGAATAAATTAATGAACGCAATTAAATTAACAGTAAAATCAATCTCCCTTCAAAAGTTAGCATTTACCCAACTTATGATATTCAATAATGCCTACTATACATGTCTCAGCTTGAATACATTTAAATCCAAAGATTCTCCTAAGTGCCCATATTGTAAAGATGAAACTGCTGACCTCTTACATATGTTCTGGAGCTGTAAATGTATATATAAACTTTGGAATTCCCTAAAACTACAAATACAAAATATGAGATATCAAAATTCAACACTTTCTTGGGAATTTATGATATTACACATCCCTCCAAATAACCTATCTAGATCCCAGATGATCATACTTATGAATATTTTCCTGCTAATGAAACTATACATAGCTACAAATTGGTTGAACCCATCTCAAACTTCCTGGGACAATTTTAAGATCTTAGCAATAAAACATATATTAGCCCACAAATATGTTATCAATAACCAAAGTAAACATTCAAATAATCTGAAGATTTGGGAACAAATTTTCAATATTATATTAGCTTAATGCACCGATCACAGAAAACTCCATTGTTATTTATAATATAAAATCTAACTCTATTATGATATATTATTACAAGAAACTATCTTTGCAGATGTAAATTCTTTATATGTATGTTATTTTAATTGTGGAAGCATTCATGTAAATATTGTATATATGTTGCTAGAATGTTGATAGAAAATTTATCTGGATATTACCTCTGTATTTCTCTGTTAAATGTTTGTATAAATAAGTGAAAAATAATAAAGAACTATTATTGAAAAAAAAAACACTACCTTGAAACAGTTACTCTGACAGTTTTGGACACTACTGGATGTAACAAAGTGTAACGTAATATGTGAAATGTTGACATAAATCAGCTGACTGAAATATGTTTTTGCCCATAGCATCAAGGATTTGATTCTAGATGCATCTCACTTCATCTCTTAGTGTGATGTCATCTGTCTTTGATATGTTTAATCACCCATATCTTAACATTTGCCACAGTTATGAGTTCTCATGGAGATATATTGGATCCTGGCCAAAAAAAAATATTTGCATTGACATCCATCCACACAGCTATAACATATTTATCCAGCCTTGTTCTGCTTGTCATAAGCCTGTAGTCCCTCTACTAACCCTTCTTTACCCTATGTCAGTCATGTCATGCTTAATTATGAGAGCAGACCAAAAACATGTCTGTTAATGTTACATTACACAAAACATTGTTATGTGTATACCCATCTTTCCATGTATGTTCCTCTTTACTGCCACTTGTTTATGGGTGTGCATCTATTAGGATGATGGATGTTCAGGTCATCTCTTGCTTTCTGCATACTGGCATGACTCTGTTGATTAATAATACAAATATGTTACCTTGATTCAATAGGTGATCAGTGCTCCTGTGTGCAAAGTTTCAGTATCTGCTGTAAGATTCCCTTTGTGCCATGTTCAGGTAATGATGGATGAAATGTTTATCTAAAATGATGTGGGTTCTGTCCTTACTGTGAAGAAGCATACTGCACACATATTTCAGGACATCCAGCCCTATACAAATAGTTAGCATATCTGCTCATTCCTACTTATCATTTCAAAAGCTGTACCACCCCTTGTCATTTGTAGCAAGCTGTGCACACAATCAACTTGTGATTTGCAATGAGACTTGCAAAACAACTACTAGTTGTAGAAGTGTATTGAGGTAGGCATTACTGATATAACTTGTGGAAGACACATACTTTAGTGTACTCATAGATACAAACATTTGCATTTCTGATCACATTTATTTAACTAATGACATCCTGACACCATTTGTTAAAAAAAAATCTGGATTTGAACCCTGGCTCATCTGTATTCTGACCAAAAGCTCATTGGTCTTAGACTGTGTGCCACAGAGAGAATCACAGAGTGTAACTGCATTGTTACATTTCATATTCCACAGATATTGTCAGTAACTTGCATTAATGTGGACATACCTTCATCTGAATATGAAGACACATAACTCCATCAGTGCATTACTGTTGTTTCAAAAGTGTGTTTTTGTTTGTTTGTGTGTGTGTGTGTGTGTGTGTGTGTGTGTGTGTGTGATCTACACAACATCCTGAGAAACAGGTACATGTCTGTCTCACTTCTGTAATATGCATTCATGACAGCTTCTTTCACCTAGGTTGCCAGGATGTATTTATATGTACTTTTGCAAATTGTGCTCACAAAACCATATCACAAGTCCTGGCTTTGCAAAAAAGTTCCTGCAATACTATGATGCTGCCTTCCTCTATAAAATGCACACTGACAATGATAAAATCCAACTTCTGTGGTAGTGTGTTCCTTAAGTTCTGTTTCCTTTAGGTTGTGTAATTAAATAGTTAGGAGTTCTAATCTCACAGCAGTCAACTTGTGTTTGTGTGTAGTCAGAAGAGCATGAGTTCAGATCCTGCCACCCTCACTCAAGTAGCTTTCAGTAGGTACTTTTACACTGCTACCTGACTCCACAACAATTTTATACAGCCCTTCCAACATCCTCTGCTCAGCATACATATATGATGTCATCCTCTATAACTACACTCTGGCAGTGTTAAAATCAGATTTATGCAGTGGTGCAAGTGTTTACTGTGTTCTCTGTCTTGTGCAATTAGATGTAGGTTCTGATCACACAGCAATCAACTTGTATTTGTATGTCTGAGTGTGTGTGTAGTCATAAACACATGAATCTAGGCCCTCTTTCCCTCAAGTAGCATTCAAAAGATACTTTTACAGTGCTACATGACTCCACAGTAATTTCATACAGCCCTCCCAACTTTCTTTTCTCAGCCTACACTGATGACATCATCCTTTATAAAGTGCATTGTGACAGTATTAAAAGCAGACTTCTGCAGTGGTATAAGCATTAAATACTGTGTTCTCTAGCTTGTGTAATTAGATAGGTAGGGGTTCTAAATTCACAACAGTGAAGTTGAGTATGTGTGTGTTCATTCAACTATCAGTTTGGAGACAATTTTATACAAAGATGTGAGTTTACAGCTATGCCAGACACTCCTGCCAACATCATCTTCTCTACATACACTGATGATGTCATCCTCCATAAAGTGCACTCTGACTCTATTAAAGACATATTAGTGTGGTGGCATTTGCATTAAGTATTGTGTTCTGTAGCTTGTGTAACTACATAGGTAGGGGTTCTAATCTAACAACATTCAACATAAGCATGTTTGGTCATTCAACTATCAGTGGAGAGAGAATTCTAAACCAAGATGTGAGTCCACAGCTATGTCAAACACTCCTGTCAACATTTTCTTCTCTGCATACACTGATGAAGTCGTCCTGTATAAAGTGGACTCTGACAGTGCTGAAACAAATGTGTGCAGTGGTGCTAGCATTAAGCACTGTGCTCTGCAGTTTGTGTAATTATGTTGAGGTTCTATTCTCACAGCAGTCAACTTGCATCTGTGTGTGTTCATTCAGCTATTACTCTGGAGGCAATTTTACATCAGGATGTGAGTTTACACCTACGTCAGACACTCCTACTGAAACATCTTTATCTTAGCATACACTGATGATGCCATCATCTATGCAGTACACTCTGACACTATTAAATCAAACATTTGTGGTGGGGCTAGTCTTACATTATACAGAATACAACTTTTATACCTGCACAGGTGTGGTGTGCAAATCTGACCTCTGTCAATTAATTTGTATGTGGTTGGTGGTATGTTACAGTCATTGTATGATGTTTTGAATCTCTTTTAATTTGACTCCTACTCAGGAGAACATTTTAGATAACCCCACAAATCCAATGTCCCCTGTCCCCTTTGCACACATAACAACAATTCTGCAGAACACTGAGGATGTTATCATCTCAAAGATGCATACACACATCGTGAAGTAGAGCCCCTTCATAACCATCTACATGCTATCTCCAGACCACTGGATGTGTGATTACTAATTCTGTCATGGGGTGGTGCATGTGTTGCATATGGACAGAGGCAGTCCATATTAAATCAAACACATGCATGCATACACATATACCCTTACTATCTTGCATCACATAATTATAGTGATTTGTGTTTAAATGCTATAATAATGGCTAGGATTTTATGTGCTTTTGGCTGTTAGCCTATTAATGTTCTATGACCCTCTGAACATTGCATATGTCAATGTTGTCATCCACATGTGCTATGCTGAGGTGTGGCTGTACTGTATCCCTACAACAATGTATTCCAATCTGTGATTTGTGCTACTGTATTGATAGCTGCTGATGTCATTTGGTTACATGTTCCTACCATAACAACTTTAGTAATATGCCTCCTGAGGACCGTTGACATTGGATGATGCTATGTATATTGTTGCCTTACTAAGGCATGTGTTCTAGTACTGGAGCATATCAACATTCTGCACAGTTGTCATGCAACCATCCTGGTGACAGATGCAGTGTGGCATGAGTGTGCATGTGTATACTAGCATCTAGAAATGTTATGTGACATATAACAATATTACATTATACTGATTACATGGCACATGCATTTGGGTTCATCCTTATATTGTAATGCTGTTATATAGACAAACATATGATATGTTGAGATTTATGTGCAACCTTGGTGAATTCATTGCATGCACTATTGTGTTGCTATTTAAAAGGATTATGCAGGTGTTTCCCAGCAGCATTGTGTGACTGTCAGCATTTGTGTCATTAACTGTTCTTCATGAACTGCATCCATCTCAGTTGTAATGTGTCCACATATGGTGTCAGGGCCCTCACACACACATTTCCACTAATAGACATATTGGGATATGATGCACAACTGATGTAATGATGTGAAATATGTAGAATTGTATGACTGTATTAACAGTTCCACTGTGTCACATGTGATTCAGACTAAACATTTTATTTGGAGGTGATGTACAGTCTGAAGTCCATTTGTAGCATTGGTACAGCTGTATTGTGACTGTACTACGTCATGGACGTGCCACTATATCACATCAGTATTACTACTTGATAGTTTTCATGAAGGCATATGGATGTATGTCTGGCAGTATAACATTTTCATTGGCATTGTCAGGGTGACAATGATCGTGTGGCACATGTGCTGAGTTTTGACATGTACTTATAGAGTGTGCTCCATGTATTGTTTGGTATGTGTACAATGTCACAGTGACAGCTTCCTTGATCATTGATACCAGACTTTGCACTGCTGTACTTTCTATGCACATAGGCATAGTTGATGCATTGCCATATGTCTCATGTACTGCTTTACCATTCAATATAATGGATCACTTCTTAATTCACACATCAATTGCACATGCCTCAGATAATATCCATTGCTATTATATGTGACAGATGCATGCAATACCCAGCTGTGTGTAGGGAATCCACTCATAATAGTGAGCTGTTTGTAAGTGTTGTTATCAGTATGGCTAATACCTATGTCAGCCAGGGATGCTTTATTCAAGTGTATCACATTTGGAACAGTGAGCTCCCACACATCTTGTTGGCCATACAGAACTATTCTTTGGGATGTATACTCTTTAGGATTTCACAGTGCAGTCTTCCCTTCAAATTGTTCTACTAGATGCTTGTGTGATATGTCTTTCTGTGTTACACCCAGTAAATACACAGCTCAGTGACAACATTGGTGGCATGGATTTGATTCTTGTAGGTGTGGATTGTGGCTTATGTGTCATGCAAACATCTCTAATGGCCAAGATTGCCCCGATTTCAACTTCATATTTAACATTGTCCTGCTTAATCCCCTCCAAAAAGTAGTCATTTTTGGTGAAGGAGTGGTGAATTCCCCTTATACAATACAGATAATCATTACAGCTGTACATGTCTGTTCCTGCTGAGCATATATAATAAGTAACACTCACATGTGTATGGTGATTGTGATACAGTGAGGGTAGGAAATTAACTTTTTTCCACTGTAGTGCAATTTTAAAGTTGGTATATTTAATTCACAGGGGTGTGGGGGGTGCAGGAGGCTTGTCCCCCGACAGAAATGTAGTAGAAAGTGTGTTTGTTAGTTAGGTGTTGTTATAGGTGGAGAGGATGTTATTTTTATATGTATTGTAGTTTTCAATGTTATGAAGCACACTTTCAATGTTCTGAGTTTTCAATGTTTTGAATTTTCCATGTTATGGTCTCAGTGTTATGAAATTCAACTTTATGAAATTTCAGTGTTATGAAGTAGAACCATGTATATATATATATATATATATATATATATATATATATATATATATATATACATACACTGTCACATGTGATGATATAATATACTCACACAGGAGGTGTAAACAGCAGTAAGTACTGTGCTATCTATATATGTGCTTAATGTTATGCTGCTGACTTGTCTTGGAAGTGTACATACATTGACATATCCTATCTTGGGACATTTCCATATCTACCATGCCCTCTTCCTCTTAATTCCTATCATTTTTGTCTGTGGCCATTTTCATCAACACACTTTCCCTGCCTAGAGTAGGTTTCATTGTATTTGGCCTTGCCATTCCCCGCATTACATCATTCTGCAAATAACTGTAGTTGTTTACACTGCACTCAGTCTACTTCTTTGCTGTGTTATTACTGCTGCTATTGCAGTATTTGTAACCCTGCTAGTCATTGTGTCTGCACAATCTTACCAAGCAGGTTTCTCAAAGGTAACCTTCAGTTCTTCATGTTTCTGTGTTTGTGCTGCTCTGCATGGTTTCATAGTGGCAGCACTGTTGCTGGCTGCAACACCTTGCTTGCATTCATGTAAGCTCAATAATGTGCATGAATATGCAATTAGTGCTGCTGTTTATCGTGTTAATACATAAACTCCATGTAGGCTTCAAGCGAAGCCTACACAGAGTTTATTGCATTCCTGGGATAGACTTCATCAGAAGGCAAGAGTCACAAGACATTTAAGTACAAAAAAAGCACACTAACTCACATGAGCAGCAGTTTTTCTTAGTAACTGTTTTTCTGTTGAATTGAGCTGCATGGTTCTACTTTTTGGTGTTTCCTAGTGCATATTAAGAAACCTATACTAGGAGAATTCAAAAGGCATGTTAGATCTTATACCACAGAGAGATCTAAGTATGCTCTTCATGAAGATGCTACTTAGCTGTACTTATCTCTATTGCTTTGAAACAGCCATCTCTGGCTTCTTTACACCTTATTGAGTGCCGACTAGATGAGGGTACTGTCGGTTGTGTTCAACTCACCAGTTAGTGCTTTTCACAAAAAGTCACTGCTGCTGTGTTTTCAAAGTGTGTGTTGGCACTGGTTCCACATTTTTGTCAATATTTTTCCTTTCTTGCTGTTTGCATGCCCATGGTGTTGGTGTATCTAGGTTTGGGAGGGTGATAGGTCACCTACCATGTGAAGGGTGCAAGGGGTTGTCCCCATGAAAAAAATAGTTTAAAAAATTTTCATTCTGATGAGTTTCCAATAGTTGGTACTCAATGAGTTGAGCATCTCAGAATCATATGTGAAGCCTGGCCAGGCATTGCAAATATGATATACTATACATTTTTGTAATAGCTCTTAACATGATTAGTCAAGCACTTAGCTAAAAAGATTTGCTACAATTTTTTGTAAGATAATTTCAGCTAGGCAGTCACACAGCTGAAATAACATTCAAAACCTTAAACCATTTTTAGAGAGCAATTCAAAGAGCTGTGGTCTTTATTGGCTCTATCTGGATAGAACTGGAGCTGCTTATGCACATTTTTGAAATGCATCAAGT
Source organism: Protopterus annectens (assembly GCF_019279795.1). Lineage (NCBI taxonomy): Eukaryota > Metazoa > Chordata > Ceratodontiformes > Protopteridae > Protopterus > Protopterus annectens. Next base: position 1,696,771,567 of record NC_056731.1, read on the forward strand.
AGTCCCTGTGGTAGAATATTTCTTGAAGGAAAACTAGCAGGTGTATCCATTTGTTTGGATTGATTTTGGTGACTATCTGAGGAATGAAGGATGGACTGATGTATAAGGACATCATCTCCTTGTGAAAAAGCAGATAAGGTGGCTAGATGCACAGGACCTGCAATTCAGAAATTCATTTGGATGTGACCGCCACCAAAAACAATGTCTTGCAAGATTTTACTTAATCTCTGCTTTGGCTTCTAGTTTGCATGGGGAAAGAGTCATTTTTTGCTGTATGAAGAAAAAAATGCCTCTCAAAAATGGCCTACAGACGTTCAAGGTACAAGAAAGGAATGAGTTCTTTGTTAAGAAATTGGATATCATTGTCAAATGCTGGTTTATTAAGGAGAAGCTTAAGCTAGAATAAAAAAAAACTGAGATAGGTAGCCCCGTATTGCTGGTAATGGAGCTGTAAAGGAATTTGAGCCTTATTTTTGTCACATATTGCAAAATAAGTCCATTTGCTCCTCTAGGTTGTTTGAGTGCTAGACTTTTGGGGAGTTTTAAAGATATGGGCCACCCAAACAAGGTAGGAATAGTCCCTGATCATTAACAGACATGTATAAACCATTTGTTTATGTAAAAAGAATGATGGTCTCTCCTGTGTAATGACTTCTTCACCAGATGAGGCCAAGGCAATGGGAATCAAACCTGAAAAGCCTTGCAAAAAGCTATGAGAATGGCCTTGATTTTGGATTTTGGATTGAATCACTTTCTGGATGAATTTAAGAAGAATGAGAAATAAGAGACAGGGATAGAAAAGTCCCAGAAGACATTTCTGCTTGAGTACATCCATAGGTCATCACCATTTAGGGGAAAATAAATGAGTGGATGTTGCTATATTTGGCATTGGTTTGGGATACAAACAGTTGACAGCATCCTTTGTAAAACTCAGAAGATTGTGCTGGCACCTGTTGCCCTAAATGCACCATCTTCTGAACTGTGTGCTAGGTGCATGGTGAGGCTTGTGAGTGCAGAAATGGTTAACACCTGAGGCTATCATTAATGAAAGTCTTCATATGGCACCTCTTCCAGGGACTGACTCATCTTTTCCACTAGCTCCAGTAGGAACTGGAGCATGTCTGAAGAATAATTTAATGCCCTCAGGGAAAAGGATATCATATAAGTTAATGGCCCTGTGGAGTGGGTACTTTATAAAGGGCCACTGCTGCAAAGAATTAGATCATTAGAGGGGATAAGGGAAGCTGAAACCTCATCCTTGTCCATGTCTGGTGTGTGAGACACCTAAGGGAAGAAAAAGTGCCCCCTTTTGCACTGGTGCTTCCTTCCTTGCATAGGGTAGGGCTTGTCCTAAGAAGAGGATATTGAGGATGTTGCAGACTCAAAGACATCCTGCAAGGTCCCACTTGTTCCTCTGTCTAATCAAGGAAGGGGCTGGGTGGATACAGTTGCCATTAGGTATATGTCTCAGCAGTTGGGGCCAAGACCTATGCAGTTGCCATGGAGAAACTGCATCATATGGATGATTGAAGAAACCATAGTCTATGCTGACACCACCTATTAGGGTAATGAAATAGAGATGTCATCATCCATTGGACCTGAAGTCCCATTTAATATCAAACCTGACCTCAAGAGGATTTGCACAACAAGAAAAAAAAGAGAAAAGAAAAAGAGAAATGATCCTTGTAATCTGATCAGCATGACTTAAGAAGTCAATACCAACATTATAGCTGACTCATTGGCCTCAATCCCTGAGGTTGGGAGCATCCTCAGAATTAGGGAATTGGCTTCCTTGCCAGCAGCACTGAAGTCCCAGCCCACAGCAAGTCTGTCAAATTAATGGATGGGAGGTCAGTTGCAATTTAATGAGGGTAAGTAAAGAACCTAGTAAGGAGAGCAAAACCATCATAAGGCTTTTACAGACTAAATTAGCCTTGACCTATCCCAAAAATGGGTGGGGCACAGGAGAAAAACTGCTGTACTACTGCTGGTATTGCTTATGCAATTGCCTCCATGGCTATCTTCTTCATATTTGGGTTCAACATGCTATGACTGGAATGAAATAACCTAGAGGAAGAAGACCATCATTTTTTATGTTATGTATCACCACATCAGAAACTGAACTGAAGCTCTGAGTCCTAAGTTTAACAGGTGAAGTCTGCAAAACATAAGAAATTAGAATTAAAAAAAACATATTGGAGGAAAAGATGTCTGAACTTGCAGATTCGTAAACACTTATTGCAGTTTTGCAGATTTGTGACCTGGAGCAAGTGAACAAGCCAATGGCTGATGTCTCTGGTCCTTCTACACTCCTGTTTTCCTCTGTAGCTTGGCATCCTTGCGTCTGTGTTCCTTCTTCTGTTTTTTGTTTTTATTAGGGACTGACTTGGAGGATGACAAAACAATCCTCTTTTCTTTATCTGAGCTGAGCTTGACTGCTAACTCTGATGGAGTGACCATGAGACAACCCTTGAAGCTGACTTTCTACCAGCAATAACCAGAGCAACATCTCTACACTTTGTTAGAAGCAGCCTGTATTTACTATCATTAATTAAAGGTTAATAAACATTTCATAAATTTCACAGTAGTACCCAAAATATATCTTCTTATGGAAAACAGCACACAGAGTTTGCCTGTTTTGGGGAGACATTTTATTTCTGCATTTTTATTTTTGAAATTACCTGTTCTTCGTGGTGTCCATAGTAAAAGTAACAGGAAAAGCACATCATCACTCAGTAAATACAAATATTCAAATGGAGTAAGCTGCCAAGTTGAAAGAGTACACTGACACAGAGCAGTGCTAACTGCCAAATATTTATGTTCAACTGAAAGAAAAAATGTTTCTAAATGTTAACAAAATAAGTTTTATGAAACAGAACCAAACTTGATATCCAGGAAAGAGCTTTTGCTTGCACCAGAAAATTAAAAAAAATGTTGAAACAGATCAGTCAAAGCCATCAAACTCTCTTGGACACTACAAAGATGTGGGAAGGGAGGAACTGCAATTTCTTGGAAATTAGTGAAAATAAACATTACTACCTGATTTGAACACTAGAAAATCTCCATTTCAATTTACTTATTATGGCTAGTTCCTCTGAAAACAGGAAAACCAAATCTCCTGAAGAATATGAGTAAAACCCAAGAAATACAGCAAGGGTCCATCTACCTAATGTAAAGTATGGTTGTAGGAAAGACATCTGGAGAAGAAAAGATCAAAGCAAAGCATTATGGGCAGAGTGAGAGAACTGGAGATTGACAAAGTCTCTTGTGGCTGGATGGCCTCAAGTCCTGTCAGTTAACAAAGGTGTACCTATCTTTTCTTACCATTAAATTATGATTTACATATATATACGAATGTATTGCAGAATTCTGTACAAGTCAGCATATTAGTAAAAAAAATTGCAATGTATGAAATGGGTCTGCAGAAATAATAGAAGTGTTAGTATGCAGTGGGTATACTGATGGTGCAAATGTTGCTGAGTGTGAGACTTCATTTACAAATGAGGTCACTGCAGGGAAAGTTCCCCTTTCCATGAGATTCAGCAGCTGTAGACTTCATCATATTGTACAAGAGGATACAGGAGTCATGCCTACCACATGAAAGTTCTGGGAGGCTTTCTCGATTCATAAATGCTCTGTTTGACTTCCATTTCATTTTTTTCCCAACTTGAGTAGAACTTCAGCTAATATAGGTCACACAGACAACAAGGAACCAATGGAGTTGATTATTCATAAGTAGTAGTACACTTTTTGGACAAAAGGCATTAGCTGTATTTACTCAGATATTTAACATCATTCATAACTGACACATATTTTGCTCTTAACAAAACTCATCTCACATGGAATATTTTGTGAGCTCTTTGATGGATACTGACACCTCAGTGGTCCATATTTATAGCAAGAGATGCCATTCATGCTGTTACAAAATGTCTATAGTAATACAGTTACTTGCTCAAATTGTAAAACAAAGAATACACAGCACAAGTTCTTTCTTTCGTAGACACTTTTATTAACACACGTGTGGGAGACCCAAATCAATATGGAGAGTCTCTCCGAGCAAAAGAAACTGTGAGCTTATATACACTTAGATAATACTGATACTAAATTGGTTAGGTGGACAAATAGACAATAAAGGATTTGCATATACCAATCAGGTAGTTCCTCATAAGCATTAAGGCACACCTGAATACTTATTGCTAGGTAGAAAGAGAAATCAGACATAAGTCCATATAAGAACTTGTTTCCTTGACCATATAACTTTTAATCACAGTGTTTGCTTACTCCATGCAGTCAATCACGTACTCTTAACTTTCAGTACACCTGTTTTTGTCCATTCAGATTTTACAATCCCCCATTTGATGCTGGTTAAGCATCACCATACAGTCTATCAAACATTTTTCCATGACTCAACATTACTATAACATCCGAAATCTCAGCATTATTGCATGTTTACTTCATTACTTTTATATTTAAAACTGGCATATACTGTAAAACTTTGACTGAGCTTTTGCTGCCTTGGCAGCCAATAGTTTACAAATCAATGTCTTTATTAAAAACAGAACCAAAAAGGTTATTAAGGCAAGTATAGCAATTAGCATTAGCAGTTTTAGTATGCCACATCCTCAGCCGGAGAATAAGCTAGTCAACCATGTCCATATGGAGCTATTGGCTTCCTTAGCCTGTGACAGGTCTGACAGCTTCTGAATCAGCTCCAAATAGCTATTTTGTGTTGATTATCAGGAATAAAAGTACAGGACTCTTCATGGATTAAAGCACAAGTACCTCCTTTAGCCGCAAGTACAAAGTCAAGAGCCATGCGGTTTTGTAGGACCACAGCTCTCATGGCTGTCAGTTCATCAGTTGTAAGTTCTAGTGCTGAAAAAGTTGCATTGGTCATGATTTCAAGGAGTTTTGACAGTTTTCTCAGTTCCCAAATTGATTTTACCACTCCATAGGAGGGTATCATGCTAGCCCAGGAAATGGTGTCATCCCAGAGGTCAATATGTGCTAACCCTTTAATGCTGGCATGGGCAAGAATGTGGTGGTAAATCCAGGATGCATCAACCTTACCCACAGGGTTACTGGGAGCCTTCACTTCTTGAACATTTCGGATTTTTCCCCAGGGTAATGTGTATACATGTCGTATGGCCGGAACTAAATAACACAGAAAACAGCTACCACACCAATTCTCAAGTAGCCATTTATATGCCTTCTTCCTGCAGATAAAATAGCAGCCATCATTTAAGATTATCCTTGAAACATTTTCAGAAGCTGTATTGTTAATAACAGTGCGGAAAAATACATTAAAGCCCAGGTCATCTTGCATCTGAGCGTATTTAGAGAGGTTATGTCTCTGCATGTCATCCTCAAAAATCCATTCCTGCCACTGAAGTAGTTTGTGTGTGTTATTTAGTCTCTTTGATGTCACTTTCTTTCTGGCTGTACCCTGTGGGCACATTCTCCAATCAGAAAAAGACGCTTCTCTGATCCTTGATTGATTTGCAATCGAAGATAGAAGGATGGCATGGCAGACTCTTATGATAGATATGTCGCAACTACTCCACCCCACATTTTTGGATCCATTTTGTTTAAAACACAAAATGCCATGTTGGTGAAAGGCCAATGAAAGTGACACAGTCTTATTTCGATGTGACAACAATCCCCCGATAAGATTGGTTAAAATAGGTTTGTGCATGGAAGTGTTAAGGAGAAAGCTAGTAAATAGAATGCCATCATGAGCAGTGGGAATCACAGTGCAGACCCAACAGTTACTGATATTAAAAGAGGAGGTGTACATCAACTTGAAGGCATGATACGTATTGAAGTTCGGATGCCAGCTACTTGCTCGTCGGTGAACATGAAGGTGTGGGGTGGTCAGAGAACTGGTGAAAATGGCTGAACAAAAGGAATGGCCACAATATCAAAAGTAGGAGTACAAGAAGTGTGCTGCAAATGCATGTGCAATGTTTTTGTGAGAATGGAGTGGCCCACAAGGAAGGCTGAGATTGCAATTGCACAGTTGTACCAAAGGGATGAAGAGTCTTGAGTGAATGGTCAGGTGAGTCCATCAGGAGGTGCATAGTATCAGAGGAGGCTGTGGTCATGGCTAGAAGAGTAAAATAAAGTTCACGGCTTCAAAAGGGTAGTTTAGTGTGGCTTCGGGTGCAATGTGCAAAGAGGTCTTGAGGTGAAGAGAAAGAGAGTGGTTGTTGATCTTCTGAAGGCATGATTTTCTTGACTTGTGACACATGTATCCAGGTAGATGATCCTTGTAGTCGAACAGCGGAGAAGGTGGTAAGCAGAACCAGGTAGGGCCCCTTCCAATGGGACTGCAAGGCTGTTTTCCAGCTGAAGGATTTAACACACACCCAGTCTCCTGGTTGAAGGTTATTTGTCAGGTCAGGTTCAGGCAGAGCTTGAGCTTGTATGATCTGATGATGGTGATGCTGTAAAACAGAAACGAGATTTGCAGTAGGACAACAAATTAGCATCATGTAACTGATAATCAGAAAAAGGAGGTGGAGGGGTGAGGGGCATACGAATAGGTCGGCCCATAATAATTTCATGTGGTGAAACACCCTTGGAGTGATGAGGTTGGCCTCGCATGGAGAATAATACTAAAGGTAGTGCTTGTACCCAGATGAGGCCTGTTTCTGCAGTAAGCTTGGAGAGGTGTACCCTGATGGTTTGATTTGCCCTTTCGATGATGCCAGAGGCTTGAGGTCTGTAAGGGCAATGAAATTTCAATACAATACCTAGCATTTTGGAAATTGCTTGTGTCAACTGTGAGGTAAAGTGCGTGCCCCTGTCAGAATAAATATGGCATGGTACCCCAAAACGGGGAATAAACTCAGTGCATAACTCCTTAGCAACAGAAGAACATCATTCTTGGCACATGGATAGACCTCAACCCAGCCAGAGAAAACATCAATCACAGTAAGAACATATTTAAAATATGCAGAAGGAGCTAGTTCAATAAAGTCCCATTGTAGGGCACAAGAGGGACCTAATGGTTTTGGTAGAGGCTGGGGTGGGACCTGGTTGCCTTTTGAAATGTTATACCGTAAATAGATTGAGCAACTTGACACAAAATGGCGTACAGATTCCGAAAGACCAGGTGCATACCAAACGCATTAAATTATCTTAATTAGTGAATTCTGGCCCAAATGAACAGGAAGATGATAGGCTTGGATCAATTGATGTAAAAAGGCCTTTGGTGCTACAGGGCATCCATCTGGATGTGTACAATTTGCATATATCCACTGAGTCACCTCGGAATCTGATGTACTGTTCAAAAATTTAATAAACACTGATTTGAAAAAGTAGGCATTTGCAACACCTGTTCAAATACACACAGCTGTGTTGTTTGTCCCTGAATAGAGGTGGAAAGAGCAGCTTGTTTCGCAGCCCAGTCTACCATAGTGTTTCCCTTAGTTTCAAAAGAGTCATCAGACTGGTAAGCTTCAACTTTAATAACAGCAACTTGTTTCAGTAACAAAAGACTTTGTAACAACATGTCGACATAAAATGCATTCTTGATAATAGTACCACTAGATGTAAGGAATCCCCGTTCTTTTCATAAGGTGACAAAGTCGTGTACTATACCATGCGCACAGTGGGAGTCAGTATATATATTGACTGTTTTGTTTTTGGCCAATTGACAGGCAATAGAGATAGCTACTAATTTGGCTACTTGAGCTGATGAACCAGGTGGTAAAGTTCCAGTTGACAATACAGAGTTTTGTGAGCAGACAGCCCAAGCAGCTGACAGCTGTCCATTTTGATTAAGTAGACAAGACCCATCAACAAAAAGTACCAGATCTGGATTTTGTAAAGGAACATCCTGGAGGTCTAACCTAGGAGGAAGAGAAGAGTTAACAACAATAAGACAGTCATGGGGTTCACCCTCATCCAAAGTGGGGATTAATGAGGCTGGGCTAAGTGCGGGACATCTGACAATTTGGAGGGCAGGGTTAGCAAGTAAAATCAATTCATATTTCGCCAGTCTAGACAGAGATAAATATTGTGTTTTTGTTTTCAAGAGTAAGGCGTGAACTGCATGAGGGACAGCTAAAAAGGTATTGTGTCCTAAGGTAATGGAGTCTGCAAGGTCCGTTAGGATGGCTGCAGCTGTGACTGTCCTCAGGCATACGTGTAATCCAGAAGCTATGACATCCAATTGGGAGCTAAAATATGCTATCAGTTGGTGCCCACCAGTGTGTTGTTGAGCTAAAAGACCCAGTGCCACCTTATATTATTAACTACAGAAAAGAATACATGGTTTTGAGTAATCTAGTAGGCCTAGGGCAGGCAGGTTGGCTAATTGCACTTTGAGCTGTAGGAAAGCATTCTCATGTTCCCCTGACCGGGAAAGAGGCTCAGGAGTATCCTTCTTCAATAAAGTAAGTAAGGGCTGAGTAATTTCTGAAGAAGTAAGGATCCATTGGTGGCAGTAGCCCACCAGTCCCAGAAATCCATGGAGTTGATGCTGGGTAGTAGGATGGGGTGCATTTTGGATGGCTGTTATGTGAGCGGGCAAAACTCTTCCAGCACTGTAAAAGATTAAGTGACCCAAATATTTAACTTCGAGTTGGCAAAATTGCAGTTTGGATCTGTTCACTTTAAAACCCTGAAGAGCCAAATACTGCAATACACACTTGCAGATAGCAGCAGCAATACGTATGTAATAGACATACTGCACTAGTGCTGTTTCAGCAGGAAGAACAAAGGCATCCCACTGCTGCTTCATTTCTCTGGAAAAAAGCATAGGTGATTCTACATACCTCTGGGGAAGTCTAGTCCATGTATATTGCTTCCCCTGGTATGTGAATGCAAAAAGATATTGACTATCTGAATGAATCGGAATAGAGAAAAATGCAGAAGAATTATCTATCACAGTGAAGGTGGTGGCAGATGGAGGGATGCAGCTGAGGACAGCAGCAGGATTAGGCACTATAGGGAAGGCAGGTAGAACGGCCTTGTTAACAGCTCTAAGCTCTTGAACAAACTGATATATTTCCCTGCCTGGTTTCTTGACTGGTAGAATAGAAGTATTGCATGGGCTAATGGTAGGAACTATAATGCCCTGTTGCAATAATGATTGGATTACTGGAGCAATTCCTGTTTCTGCCTGGGTGGAAAAGGAGTACTGAGGCACCTTGGGCAATGCTGCACCAGGCCTCAAGGTGATTTTATCTGGATCCACATGACACAAGAGGCCCACGTCATTGTCATGGGCAGTCCATAGTGATGGAGGAAGAGGATCTAGCAAGGGGCGGGAAGGAGTAGGTTGTTCTTGACACAGTGTAAGTACCGCTTGCAAATAGTTGGAATTGGCCAAGGTACATGTTCCTAACATGACATGGTCTTGTTCTTCCAGAGGGATTTCCAGAAAAATTCCTTCTTTGGTGCAATAAATTGTACAACCTAGTTTGCATAGCAGATCATGGCCAAGTAGGTTCAAGGGTACTGACATGCCAACTAAAAAGGTATGATATTCCGTTAAAGGACCCAAGCTCACTGGTACTTGAACTGTTTTGGGGTAGCTTATAGGCACCCAGGAAACTCCCACACCTTTAGTGGTGCTGCCAGAAAAGGGAAGATTTTTGGCAGCTTTCAGTGTAAGCATAGATTTGGTGGCCCCTGTGTCTACTAAGAAAGGGATAGGATTATTTTTCATGGTTAATGTTATGAATGGACCTTGCTGGTCAATTGGAACAAATGCGAAAAGTTGCTGTGTTTGTTCAGGGGAGCCCTGTAGTGACTGTTGGGCATCAGGCCAAATGGGAGGGGTCCAGGTGGACTCCCAAGGCTGGTTCTGGCCTGACTGAGACTGTTCCCTTTGTCTAAATGGGTTCCCTGGTGAAATTTCTTGAGAGGGAGGTGGTGGTTGCGGTGCTAGGTATGGACAACTGTCCCTCCAATGACTAGCTTGTCCACAGTTAAAACAGAGGTTACTATTTCCACCATCATCCCCCATTTGCCTCCAAATTTGTTGTTGGGAGCCATTATTTGCAGGGGGTCACTGAGAGGGGCCTTGCACTCAAAATCCTGGTCCATTAAGGCCTCTTCTTCCTAAGCGATTTCTTCCTCCTTGGTCCCACTGCCCAAAGGAAGAAAACATATGTAACTGGGCTTGAAGAAGTTGATTCTGTATGTCCTTTTTTTCCTTTACCATGAGGTCAGATAGATACTGCACCTGGGTAACTAGCTCATGCAAACCTAGGCTGGGCCAAATCAAACACACCTTCAATTGATCTCGTACCAGGGGTAGAAGACCATCTACAAAGGTAGCGGACAACCCGCTGGCTGCGGGACCTTCTGTCAGCTCGGGATACCCTGAGTAGGCTTCAAAAGTGTCAGTAAGATGTGATAGATAGGAGTCCACTGGTTCATCTTCCTGTTGCTGAATGGCCTTAATCTTTGACCAGTTGTGAAGAGGGGGACAGATAACCGTAAAGGCATCCAGTATGCGGCTTCTAACCAACTCAAAGCCATCATTTACCATTGTTCCATGCTGCGGAGCAGGATTTGGGACATTTGCATGGTCCCATATTCATTTTAAAATGTCAGCCAGAACAGCGTATTGCAACACCACCCTTACTTCTTCAATAGTGGGGTTTTGAAGACTAACATGACCAGCCAGGACTCGTTGGAATTTTGCTGGGTTAGACCATATGGGTGGAAGAGACTTTATAATCGCTTGAAAATCTACTGCAGACCACGCCCTGCTAACAGTTATGGTAGAGGGGGCAGTTTCATCTCTACTGTGTGCAGGGTTTGGGACTTCTCTTAGAGGAAAATACCCTTTTTCATCATCCTCCTCGGATAAAGATGAGGAGGAAGAGTCCTCATCAGAATTAGAATCAAACCTATCTGGTCTTAAATATCCTATCTTGGTATCAATGAGAATTGGGAAGTGCCTTAGCGGTTTCCATGCAAATTTTGAACCCTGCTTTTTGTTGCCCTTAAGGAATTTTAAAAACATTAAATTTGGATCCTTCAATCTAGTATATTTCGCTGGGCCGGGATAGAGTGCAGATTCATCTCTAAGCTGAAGTCTAGGGTCGGATTGGTCTGTGCTTTGACTAGCTGCTCCATTGGAGGTGGACATAACTTGGGAATCACTTACTGTAGATGCTATTTGATCTGCACCGTGCAACAACTGTGGCTGCTGGACAATATCATTGGTGGGTTGCCGGACAAGCTAAAGCACAGCAGGTTGTTGCACCAGCTGTTGAGCCGGTGGCTCATATGCCTGCACCTGGCCTGCTATTTTATAAGGAGGTGGCACAGTCGGTTGGAGCAGAGTGAAAACATAATCTTCCTCGGAGGATTTGGTTGAACCTATATTTAACTGACTCAAGCCCACTACAGGGTATACCCCTTTGTATGGCAGGTCTCTAAAAGCTTTCCTTCTACTATTCCCATCTTATATGCTGTGTGATTTAATGCCTTCAACTGCCCTTTCAATGTATTCTGATTTAATTTTAAGCTTCTTACTATGGAGTCCTTTTCCCTATCTTTAGATTCCACTTGCCAATCATTAAAAGCTGCCCAACATCCTGGCAGTACCCTTTTCCCTTTTTCTTTTAGTTTATTTTGTAAATTAGCTAGTACATCTTTGTCAAAACTGCCATTAGCTGGGAAGCATAATTTCCCATCATTCTTGGTGAGAGTAACCCAATGATTTAGATACAAACAGCTTTCTCATGAAACTTTATAAAACATGTAACCATCTGGAGTTCCTCTTTCTGGCTGCACTTCTTTACCCGCACTGTTATCTCTCTTTCTCTCTGTTTTTTTTTTTTAACACTGAACTACAGTCGGTAACCACACTCACACGTATGTTGCCAGAAGATTATCGTTTATCCCTCACTCATTCAGTAATGAATCATGCCACTTACCTTTTTGAAAGTTCCACGAAAGAGAGAAAGAGGAAGGCTTAAAATGTAAATTAGGCGCTTGCAAATGTCTGAGGTCCCGAAAGACAGAAAACAGTGAGATATCAGCCATCTGCTCGTGCCCATCCCTGGATTTCTGATCCGAGTCGTGGCGCCAAACTGTTATGAAATGTCTATAGTAATGCAATTACTTGTTCAAATTGTAAAACAAAGAACACAACACAAGTTCTCTCTTTCGTAGACACTTTTATTAACACACGTGTGGGAGACCCAAATCAATATGGAGAGTCTCTCCAAATAAAAGAAACTGTGAGCTTATATACGCTTAGATAATACTGATATTAAATTGATTAGGTACACGAATAGACAATAAAGGATTTGCATATACCAATCAGGTAGTTCCCTGTAAGCATTAAGACACACCTGAATACTTATTGCTAGGTAGAAAGAGAAAATCGGACATAAGTCCATATGAGGACTTGTTTTCTTGACTATATAACTTTTAATCACAGTGTTTGCTTACTCTGTGCAGTCAGTCACGTACTCTTAACCTTTAATACACCTGCCTTCGACCTTTCAGATTTTACAATACATAATAAGGCATACCAATATTGCATGTCTACAGGCTACAGTGTGAATGTGTGGCAAACAGAGGTAAAAACTGACAAGCAGCAATTTGTACCATGGAAAGTTACTGGATAATTTTAACTGTTTTGTTTAGTCATTTACAATTTGATGCTAACATTTTTTTACCTTTGACAGAGAAGCCAGTTGCTTCTCCTATAAGTTGATATTGGATTTTAAGTTTAAAAATCAGGATTCTCACTCATCTTAATGGTTGATCAGGATTCATCACTGAAAAACGATAAAGCATGGTTAGACTTGTGGAAAAAGGTTAGTTTCCAACCCCTTTAATCAGCTTATCATAAATAATTATGATTTACTTTATGCTTATGAAATTCCTCTTAAAAAGCTTCTTTTACTCAGGTTTCCTTCCGACTTGCTTAATATGCAATAATTTAAATGCAGACATTTTTTCATATAGTTTTAACACTGTCCATCAGTGAAGAAACTATAATCTCAATTAAAACTTTGTCACTTTGGTATTATAGCACACAGTTTGCCACGGCAGCAGTAGGTCTTAATTTGAACTTTATAAGGAAAAATAACACTTTAGTGTTTATGGCATTGTTTCTCTTACTAAACTTCTATATAACAACTCAACAGGCTTATCTGCAAGGAATTCCCTTAGCAAGATTTTCTGCCCTTAGAATATTGTATTCTACACTGAAGCAAAAATTCACTGGTTTTAAAGCATGAGGAAGAAGTTTACATCACATTATCATGGATCTGTCCAAACTTGGACCTGTTTTTTTATGTTATATTCAATTACTGTACTCGAAGAACTAAGAATGTGTTACATTCTGTTTTAAATGTTTTGAAAATTATTTAGTTTGATTCTTTAGTTTTCAAGTAAACTAGTTTTATTTATTTCAGCTGTGTTTTATTTTTGTTTTGTTACACATTAGGAAAAACAACATACATTCATTACACAGTTTTATACTATGCATATGGAACATAATTTAAGAATGATTGTAAGCCAATTTCTAACAGACACAAGCTAGTATAATAATACTAAGTAAGTTCAAAAAGATGTTGGTCATATTAGAGAAGTGCACAAGGAAAGTTTTGGATATTTTCCTTTATGTATACTGGTGACGCTTCACTAGGCGAATTGCTAACAGCTTTAGAGGCAATAGGAAGTATAACAGAGACAGGTAGAAACAGAGAGACTGAAAGGGGAACAGTGCAAGGCAAATCCAGAAAATAATGCATAAAGATAATAAACATGCATTTACTAAAAGTTATGAGTGAGAATATCATCCGTCCCTCAAAAACTGACTTGCCTTCAGCTATCGCATAAGACCAAGTCCTAAAAGTGCTATCAGAACCTAAAAATACTGCATCACTGAGTCCTGATAATATTCCTGGAAGCATCTTAAATAGCATGAAGCACAATTTAGCCACACCCCTAACAACACTGTTCAGTGTTAGCCTTCATACAAGTTTTGTACCAAGTGAATGGAGAACAGCTGCAGTCATTCCCCTGAATAAAGGAGGACCTTTCACAGACCCAGGCAATTACAGACCCATAAGTCTGTCCAGTCTCATATGCAAAGCCATGGAAAGACTTATCATGGAACTAATCAATCAGCACAAACGAAGACTCCAAACATTGGATCTATCTCGGTTTGAATTTCTCAAGGGAGGTCATGCTTACTCAACTTGGAGGACTTTTCTGAAAAGGTCGCCAAAGCAATGGATGAAGGAAGAATGGTAGACACCACATACCTTGACCTGGCCAAAGCTTTTGACACATTTCCCCAATCAGGCATAGTAAAAAAGCAAAATAATCTGGAAATAAACCCCTATGCCACCCACTGGATTGCCAACCAGTCAAAGGAAGGATGCAGGAAATAAAAACAGGGAATTTACCTCTACAAACAGACCAGTCATCGGTGGATTCTGTTTGGCATCTACTTTTCCAAAGTAAAGACCAAAACAAATGGTTCTGACTGATTAATCTTGCAGATGACATCAAGCTAGGAGTAGTCATTGAATACCCAGTTGATTTAGCCATCCTGCAGAAAGGTCTGCTCCAAATAAATAACTAGTGCCAAAATCATGAACTGAGACTAAATGGCAAAAAATGCATTATTGTATCCTTTGAGAAGTCATATACCCCAGGGAACTACCATATTAACAACATGACCCTAACAGTTGATTTAGCTGTTTGGGATTGGGAACTTATATGGATAATGATGTTACTTTTGACCAACATGTGTCCATTATTGTAATCAAATCTTTCATTATTGCATAGATTATAAAGAAAGGGATTGTGTTTAGCTCTAGGAGTGTCATTGTCCAACTTTACTCAGCCCTTATTAAGCCAATCATTAAGTATAGTGCCCTCTTTAGCATGTGTCTGTCCAGACACACACAAAAACTGGAACATCTACAGAGATACCCTACTAAAAGGATACATGCCTAAACAATATGTCCTATATGGACTGACTGAAAGCCATATTACTATACCCTGTATTCTACAGACTGCTAAGAGGTGACCTGTGTCTGGCATACAAGGCATCCTCCTACACATTACTGTTGGATTTACTGCACATCAGCAAGTCAAATGGCATAAAAAAACTAGGTCTAGGGATATAAACCTCTTCTGCAGCATCAACAGAATGGTTTGGAGGGATAGGTAGATCTCGCAGAAGATTCTGCTGCTCTGGAATAGACTTCCCACCCACATAAAACAAAGTTCAGCCCTGTCCATATTCAAGTGAGACTTGGATCTATGGATGGGAAACAGAAAGTTTATCCCAGGACTACCCCCTGTTCTACTAATGGACTAAAACAACTCCTAAATTCTTTATCCCATGTATGGGCTCCCTCAAATTACCTATGGTATGACCCAGTTATTCTCATTAGGGGTAATACATAACTATCGACCATGGGATGGGTAAGGCCAGTCTCTAACCAAATGGAATAGGTTAATTCAAGTTAGGCTTAAAATGGCCTACAAGTGTAAGTGGCCTAGTGATTACCTGTGAAGCTAAATATAAACAGTCTCCATACTTTTTTTCAAATAATGAACATTAGAAATTACGTGCTACTATTTGGCGTGACCACTAGTTAATATTTTGTGGCAGTAAGTGAGAAATGATAGAGCAGAAAGTTCAGAAGGGACTTTAGGAAGTACTTCTTTACAGAACAGGTGACCATAAGTCTTAGCTCGAATGAATAAATGAGGGGATACCTGAGTGATAAGACTGAGAAAGAAACTAGAAGTAGGATAGGAACTATTTACTCCCATTAGATACACAATAATCTCCTGTTCAAGTTTTAACACACTACAGTGAATATGAGTAGATTGGTTGGACGTCTGCTATGCTTCTGCCATAATTGTCTGTATGTTTATGTGTTATCGAAAGATCCATTTGTAGTTTCTCGTACTACAGAACCTCTTAAAGCCTAGTATGGCCATGGCTCAGCCATGGTTTTAAATATCCTGAGATGCAGTAATTGCAGCAGTATGTCCTTTCACAATAGGGAACATAACTTCTGTGGCCAGAATCTCATTTTCTTGTCTTGTAATATTTGTAAATAGCATACATGCAGAGTTTTTCTACTTCAGTAATTATTTACCTCCTCCTTTTTATTTAATTCTCTTTCCTCTTCCACATCTGTTTATTTCATCCTGTCCCTTCTTTTATTCTACAACATTTTATAACTAAATTTGCATAATTTAGAAGGTATGTAGTGCAACATTGACTGCTTATTCATTGTATTCTTCAGTCATCCTTTTCTGTTGATTGGAATGGTCACTGAAGTAGTTTAGTACATTAGTCACTCCTTCTCAGCTACAAACATTTTATATTTTTCCAATCCCCCCCCCCCCACCCCATGAGGTACATTATTCAAAAATGTGTGCAAAGATCTATTGGATTTCACAGACTACATTACATCCAGATTGAAATTTGGAAGTCACAAAATTACAAACCAAAGGCCACACTTGGGTCACTCGTAGAGCTATTAATAACTTTTTATTATTAGAAAGTCCTCATGTTAGTTAAAAAGTTCTTAATATCTTGTGAGTAACTCTTGGTTTCCTTTAAAGTGTGTTTTTTGGTGTATAGTTCTACTGGATTTCACCAATGACTTCAACAACAGTGACACAACCACAGATGTTTTTCAGATATGCATCTTTAAATATTTAAGTAACCCACTTGCATACCTGTTACAACTATATGGGTCTGCTACAAGTGTTTACATGCTATTAGCTCTTTCTCACTGACATTTGCTTGAAAAGACAAGTATTCTAACTCCCACTAGCTCAGTCTTACTTATCTATTTAGCCCTCCCAACCCCTGATACTTTCAAACTGTATAGCCCTACCTGAGCCCTAGCACTAATCCTAAAACTCCCACCCAGATCTTAACCTGATTCCTCATTTCCTGACCCTAACACTCCACTCATCTCCCAAAACCTAAATTTGCCAGTGGCTCTCTAACCCTAAATTCCCTAAACCTGTAATGCCTCTCCCACTCCTTAACTTTCAAACTCCCTTCCTATTCCTTAACTCTAAAAATCCCCTCCTGCTCCCTAACCCTAAAATCCTCCTTTTCCTCCTGCTACTGCACTAACCTCACTCAAACTTGAATAATGTGTTTAGGTAAGATGCATCAGTTGCTTGCCTGAACTCATATTGGAATTTGAGCCTGAGCGTTATCATGTACTATAGCTGCAAGATGCTTCATTCCCTGGCTTTGAGACAGTGGTCTTTGAATACTTGGGAATGAATGCTTGTTGTAGAACCCTACAATACATATAACACAACAGCAATGCTGGCCTTTAGTGGTATAGCTTCTATTCAAACTGCATGAAAAATGCTTCAGGAAATTTAAACTTGTTTACTTGAACAGGGGATCTTTGTCTCTTGAGGTGCATTTTCTATAATACAGAATATGCTAAATAATACTTCCAGCTCAAAACAATAGAAATCTAGGTTAGTATAACATAATGAAGCAAATTCATTTTAGCTGTGACTATTTCCTTTGTCACTTTAATTAGTTTGTTCAAGATGATTGACTTCATCACTAACTTAATTTTAGTGCACACAAATAAAAAGTTGTAATTTAAAAAAAATGATTTATAGACCAGTCAGTGGAGATACAGTACCATTTTATGTAGCAACAGAATTGTACACCAATCCATAGTTTTTAGGTTGCATTATGAGTACTTACTTGGTTCTACTTAGTAGATTGTCGGACTGTATAATGAAATGAGAACCTCACACAGCTGAGACTCAAAATAATTTAGATGAAATATCAAAACCTTAGAAAGGGCTAACACATACTGAAACTTAAGATACTGCACAAAACTCATTAAATGATGCATTTGCAGGAAAGACAGCCCCATGCCCTCTTAAAGTGAGAGACCAGCCCATCCCACTGATCTGTAAATAAACTATCTCTGGTGTTGCACAAACTTGCTGGAAAATGAAGAGTATGAACAAAAGAAACTTACATTTTTCCTTTGCAATGAGTCACCAAACCTCAAATATAGTAAGAAACGGCATCAGTGGCAAAGCAGCACCTGACGCAGTGAAGTGAAGCATTAACGATAGAATATAGTTCACTCAGAGTATGTGACACCTCATGTGTTAAAATGTAGCGCGACAAATGACAGTGAATGTTATCAGGCTGCTACTTTCACTTACACCGTTACTGATTTTCCTGTGTTAGACCAGTAATACAGAATACTGCTTTATAGCAATGAGCTGGGAATTGGCTAAAACCTGTATATCTGTCCTGATTCTCACATCTTACACTTGAATACTGTATGAATCTGATCAAGACATTTAATAAAGCAAACATGTGCAATCCTCCTTAATACTTACACATTCAACTATAGCTTGGAACACTTATCACTTGTCACGTGGCTGACCGTGCTGTCACTATACTACCCTGACCACACACTATACATGGCGTATGTAACTGTATCTATGTCTATCTGTCTGATTATCTATCTATCTATCTATCTATCTATCTATCTATCTATCTATCTATCTATCTATCTGTCTATCTATCTATCTATCCATCTATGTAACTTCTAGTTGTTTTACACCTTGACCTATAAAGGATATAAAAATGATTACTCTTTGTATTAAGGCTATCAGTTAACTAGACAGCGTTCTTGGCTTGCCCTTAAAAAAGACACTTGTAGCCAGCAGATTTACCAGTATTTACAAATGAAAGAAATGAATGCCTTACTGACGCAAGATTGTTAAATGTGTCTTCACCGAAGTGCTTTTAACAAAGGCAGTTTTCTTGATAAGATTACTTCACATGCTGTTAGAAAACTATGTTTTTGTCTGTGTGCAGACTTATGTACAATTGTGTTTCACATTCTTCCTGCTGTGTCTTCTGACAGGTTACCCCAGGAACATAACAGTGGAGGAAACTGCCCCAATCCAAGATACAGTGATTGTGGAAATGGTTGTAAGTTATGCAGACATAAGAGGTACATTCTACTGCATAGACATTTGGGGCTCTACTCCCATGAGACATTATATTTTGAAAGCAGCCTTTCATCCAAAAAAAAAAAAAAATTGTTGCTAAATGGCAATAAATGTTTTAGAAAAAAATGGCACCTACTAAAATGTATCTGTCACCTCATCAGGTTTCTGATGGATTCACTTAATTAATTCCTTTACTTGTGTCTCCTGTGCTGCATGCAAATTAAAGGGTTGCAGGAATAAATGTAATGTACATCCCTGACACCCTCTTGCTTACCCTTCTGATTGTCCAAATAGAAAACCTAAAATATGTATTCAGCATTACCTTGCACTATGCACCTTTATAAACAAATGCTGAATTTATTTTTTTAGCCTTATACCTTGAGATTCAGTTTTCAGGCTTTTCCTTACTGTCGTGGTAGTGGGATGTAGTAGTTTACTTCATACTGTTATATCAGATTGATAATATGTGCTGTCTTCAGTGGTGCAGAACTATTAAGGCTGTCCGTACAGCAGTCTGTGTTTTTTAGAAGTTTTTAAAAAGAGCTGTGTGTATCCTGTAAACTTTTGCTGTGCTGTCCTCCTTTACAGTAACAATCAATTAATGGTTTTCATTTTGAAAAGAGTTTTCTTATTTGTTTCTCAACCTCATCTCATGTTTGTTTCATTACTTTTTGGAATAGTATAAGTGCCTTCTAGCAACTATGTGAAGACTGAGCAAAAATATCTAGTCACTTCTTAGCCTTTCTCATCACAAAGTACCTAGGCGACTCTCTTAAAATTTAGCAGACTTTTCCTTACACCATTGTTTAAACTGATAACATGCCGCTTAAAATCATTAAAAGGCATTACGTAATTACATTTTAAATGGGAAAAAAGGGTCATGGATGGATGGAGGTTCAAACAATTAAATGAAGTTGTCAAACTTGCTGCAATGTGTACCAAGTAACCATACAGAAAATTTGCTGGTAGTCTACATAGCGATTATCCATACTTTCGTGTTTTCATTTGACTCACAAGCTGTAAAATTCCTGGTTTTGCATACTTTTTTGTTATTGCAGTGTGTATTATGTTTGCATTGTTCAGTGCTCAGATACATAGTACATTCATATGTAATTATTTTATCTTCTTACACTTTCAACAAATTTAGAACATGTACACATTTTTAACAGAAAGCATAAATTAGCAGTGAGTACTTGGATTAAACTGTACAACATCGCCCTCTACAGTTCAACACATTTAATGAGACAAGAAAGTTGCATCATAATTCCAACAGGCTTTTGCAAAACAATTTTAGCAACAGTTGGTGACTGCAGTCTTTTGCTATTACACCAGAAATCTAAGTATGTAATAGCACAAGAAATTTGGTAACCTTCCACTTTGTTCTGACATGACAAAGCAGCTGCACATCTCGGATCCTGTTTAATTTGTTTCTTGAAAAGTGACGCAACACATTTCTGAATAAATATCAGCAATTTGTGTTATGAATTTACAGATTTATCATATTTGCCAGTGAAATATTACATCAAGGCATATTTCTTACAGGTAAAAAAAAAAAAATCTAACCTGACTTCTTCAAACCATTGATTTTAGTAGTGTTACATGAAGCAGATTGAAATGATTTTGTTGTAATTTTAGACTTTTAATTACTGGTTGTAGCATTGTTGTGTTACACTTTCCTCCTGTAGTGTCTCGATGTGTGCTAAGGTACTCCAGGATCATGGCAGTAGAAGACATTGTGCCCCCCCCCCCCACAAAGATGCAAAGTTATGGAAATGGTTATAAGTTATGCAGATGCAAGAGGTACAGCCCTCTGCATAGACATTTGCTCACTTGGCAAATGATTAATCTGTAAATTCATAACGCAAACTGTTTTTCAGATAATTAATTTATGGAATACACTACTGGCTGTATAGGTAACCACATAAAAAAGAACTGTTTTCACTTTAAGGAGAGGGAGACTGTAGAATCACAAAGTGATGTGAGTTACTCAGATGGAGAAAAGTTTCACAATAGAGTCGAAGGAAATCAAATAACCTTTTCTGTTACTAAACATCTATGTGCTTTGAATACTCCCAGTGTGGGACAGGGTCTGCATTTCAGAAGAAATATTTAAGTACAATGCTTAGGGACTTTGGCTACAATGCTTGCAAGGTCTCCAAGTTGCTATGGGGAGTACTGTTATTAGTAAACTTTGGGTTTCCCACTTGGCACTAGCATGTTTGTAATGGCAGTAAGGCATGTCTAATACTGTGCTTGCTGTAGAAATCTATGCACAGCCAATCAAGGGGTATAAGAAAAATAGACTAATGTTGGCTGACTGGCTAGACATCAATAGAGATTCTACTAGCATTCACCCACACACTTCTACAATTGCCAGATAATGACCTATCACGTACATCATGCTAGATGGAAGTATAAATTCCAACTGATAGATTCTTGAACAATGTAAGTGAAAAAAAACCTCTGTTCTACTAAGGCATTTGTTTGGCTGGTTCAGGAGACATTTTACTGAAAATGTACAACTGCCAATTGCTTATTTATTTATTTATTTATTTATTTATTTTTTGTTCCAAATTTGCAGGTTTGTTTCCAGATCAGCACTGTGTATCTGTTCTATACACTGTATACAAGTGCTTGAACTTTAATCTGGCCAGTATGCAGTTCTATTCTAATAATATGGTTGCTATTCTTTTAGGCTACTCCTCCCCAATGTATGCGATTATGTCCCTGACTTTCATTTGTTGAAATGAAATGCATACTTATCTAAACAATTACTTCATGTTAAGAAGGCTGAAGTTATTTTTTTATGACTGACAGTCCCCGGCATTAGAATTAATTTATCAAAATGAAATAAGGCTAAATTTGTAGTAGCCTGAATTATACCTGGGGAACTCTACACCTGCCATCTCACATAAAGCAACTCTGAAAAACTGAGAATTTTTCAGTGATAAAGCAATTGTACAGTTGATATGTTTTTGGAGAAAACATAAAACTGGGGTATGCCAGTAGTGAGACATGCATTATTAAATGCAAGGGCTATCTTGACCACAAAATATGTACTTCAGCACGGTGCTGCCTTGTTTTAAACATTCTCTCAATAAACAGACTTTAATTTTGTGTTTTGACTTGTAGAAAATCATTCTGCAGAAGTTGATTGACAAGCAATATCAACAAGCTATCTTTAAAATTCTCATCTAGAAAATATTGTGTAGGGATGATGCTTCTATATATAACATGTTAGAATAAACAATCTGAATATAAATTATGTGGATAAATATAGAAGCAACATAATATTCATTAGCTGATGACAGCTTAGTGATATCTTTAAAAATTACTGAAAATAATGTATAATGGCTACATGCAGAGCCGGATCCAGCACTAGGTGACCAAGGCAATTGCCTAGAGCACATTGGCTTTGAGGGGGCCTGCTTGCCAATGGACTGTCACACTTATTTTTTTAAATTACAAATATGTTTTTGATGGCAATTGTGAACAGTTTCTGCATCTGGTAGCACACACCTGTTGCATCTGTGCATTTTTCCTTTCCTCGAGTGTGGAATTTAAATTTTAACATTCCCTTCCTTCCGTGTACTGCTTCTGCAGAATAAATACTAACTCAATCCTGGATGGATTTGTACTGCTGCTTCCATAAAATAAATCATCTTCAGCAAGTAAGGTTTTGTGTGTGTGTGTGTGTGTGTGTGTGTGTGTGTGTGTGTGTGTGTGTGTGTGTGTGTGTCTGTGTAATGCCTCCGTTAGGAATAACTGGTAGTTAATTCCTTTAAGCTCAAACCTTGTACCATACATACAGGAAACAAGAGCCAGAATCCTCTACCCCAACCACCGAGATGTTACAAAAAAACTTAACTTTCAAGGAGTTGAGTGTCTAGCTCTCAACTGTTCAGATTTTTGCCTCATATTTTAGGTCTGTTCCTCATAAAACATGTAGTTTTCTGGCAAATCACTGAGGACTGAATTCATTAACTAATAACAGTCATTTAAATTTCAGTCTTAATATAGGCATGGTAACACAAAACCGTTTAGCAACTTTTTAAGATTATACAAGCAATATTTAAAATTTGTCCCTAGTTTTGGGCCTTTGTCCCCCCATTAATTTTGACTTTGTCCTTATTTCTTGTGCTACAAGGTTGAGAGTTATGGTTGAGTGTCAAGTGCATTTTATAAGAAATTGAGTCGAGTGTCAAGAGCATTTTACAAGAAATTGCATGTCAAGCACATTTTATCAGGAAATGAGAACTTCAGGGGAAGAGAAGTTTAGTGCTGCTCATAATGTCTGTTTACAAGGTGCAACTGTTGTTTAGCAAATGGTATCGCTATTGTGCTACAGAGTTCAAAAGCATTGTTAGTATCACAACAGGTAGCATGCTTGCTTTTGATGCAGAAAGCTGTGGTTTCTACTCCCACAGCATGTAGATGGATTGCTGATACTGTGTTGCAATTTAAGGGGGCGGGGTTGGATGCTCCAGTTCTGAGTATGTCCTCCTTTGGAGGAGAAAAAGTACAGCTGTGTAAAATCTTACCTTAACAGTAGATGTCCTTGCCTACACTACTGCAGTATTCCTTATGTATGGGATTCCCTGCTGTAGAAGCCTGACATCTGGCCAGTATACCAAAGCCTACTGTTGCGTTAAGGTATGCAGAATGTCACCCGTATGCTCCTTGTGTAGCGTAGGGCATAAAGGTGATGTTCAGGTGTACCATCCTCAGAACTGATTGCAACCAGTAGCAGCACTAGTCCAAGGAAACCCAAGGGATAACCTGTACATCCAGAATAGAAAGGACTAGAGAGAAAGAGTGAAGGAGTGAATACTACAGCAGTGAAGGCAAGGGTTTCTACTGTTATCATAAGATTTTACACAGCTGTACTATGGCCTTACATTCACTGCTGCAGTATTCCTTACATATGGGAGATTGCCAAAGCTCAGGAAGAAACTTGGGAGGAGGAGGAAGGAGTAGTAGATCTCTCTAGGAAACCATGAAGAATGGCTCTAGCAAAACCAGTCCTAGCCGTACAAATATGATCCAACTTGTAGTGCTTGGTAAAAGTATACACAGAAGTCCAGGTGGCTGCTTCAAGAATAGAATTAGGATCCAACCCCTTGGAAAAAAGTACCAGAAGAAGCCACAGCTCTTGTGGAATTAGTCTTTACAGGAGAAGGAAGGCTCTTGCCATGAAAAGTGTAACAAAAAGAAATAGCCTTTGAAATCCAAGAAGAAATATTTTACTTGAATACAGCTAATCCTAAAGACTTAGGATGAAAAGAAACATACAAGTGATCAGATTTTTTAATAGCTTTAGTCTTATCCAAATAAAATCTGAGTTGTCTATGTACGTCCAAATTATGCAGCACCCTCTCACTATCAGAGTGCAGACAGGGGAAAAAGTAGGCAAATAAATAGCCTGATTAAGTGACAACTCATTAACCACCTTAGGCATAAAAGAAGGATTAGTACACAAGGACACCCTGTCCTCATGGAATATCACAAAAGGAGGATAAGCCACAAGGGCTTGCAACTTAGGCATCCATCTGGTGGAAGGAAGAGCTAACAAAAGGACTGTCTTCCAAGAAAAATGTTGTAAGGAAGCTGATGCAGCCAGCACAAAGGGAGCCTTTGTCCAAAACAAAATTAAGATCCCAGGGAGGAGGAACAGGCTTTCTGGCAGGTCTAATGTGAAGGACACCTTTAAGGAATTGTTTACTCTCAAATCTAGAAGCTAAAGGCAGAGATAAAGGCAGACAAGCAGAGATAGTTGATAAGTGGGCCTTAATAGAAGAAAAGGCTAAACCAGCTTTGAGCCACTCACACAAATAAGAGAGAACCAAAGGAACATCCACAGTAATTGGGTCCAGATTATGAGATAGACATCAAATAGAAAACCTATTCCATTTGGACAAGTAGGATTTTCTAGTAGTAGGTTTCCTGGCCTCCTGCAGGACCTTCAGCATGTCCTCAGAAAAAAGGTGTCCATGAGGAATCAAAAGCCTATCATCCACAGTGTCAGTTAAAGTGTGGGCAGGTGGGGATGGATGAGAGATCCCTTGTCTTGTGTGAGTAGATCCACACTGTGAGGCAACTTGTGATGATTGCCCTTGGCTAGATGCAGAAGTAGAGGAACCGAGTGCTGTTGCGGCCAAAGGGGAGTCACCAATAAGATTTTGGGAGCATCCTGTTGAATCTTGAACAGGACTCTCTTGCAGTATTACCAGCTTACCATTTATTTAATGTAACATAAGCAATTTATTCTTTAAGGGCAACAGGCACTGAATTTGTAGACGAAACACTGAAATATAAAGTTGTTTGCTAGCAGCAACCTTTTCATTAGTTACAGATTTTGTTAATGTGGAATCATTCGGATGACTTTTACTTCTGTACACATCGTGCATATGAACTGATATCAGTGGATTGTAACAACAGAAGTCTGAGTAGACTTTTATTGATGAAATGTTCTGAATTGGGCAGTTTTGTCATTATTGATTCATACATTTTGTTTCATTGCTTACTGGAAAAATGTTCAAAACTACAAATTTAAAACACGCTCTAACATGTGGTGCTGTATTATACAAGGAATATAATTTAATACAATCAGGAAGGTGAATCAAAGAACACATGCATGCATACATGGTTCTAAAAATGTGTGCAAGGGGACGATGATTTGAAAACAGCCCAAATATAAACTTTATCTGCCACTAGGCTGATGCATTTTCTTTGAACATGGGTTTCAATGCTGTTTCAATG
This sequence comes from Protopterus annectens, assembly GCF_019279795.1. Taxonomy (NCBI): domain Eukaryota; kingdom Metazoa; phylum Chordata; order Ceratodontiformes; family Protopteridae; genus Protopterus; species Protopterus annectens. The sequence continues at coordinate 1,696,797,316 of NC_056731.1, forward strand.
AATGTGAGTTTCAAGGGCAGAGAAATTTTAATGCTAAGTCTGTTTTCACTGTGCGACTGTATTGCTTTGTTTAGTAAATATCTATCAGTGTTTGTGCCATAAAATTTGAAATAAAAGTTTTAAATTAAATCCAAATAATCATTGTAGAAGTAAAGCAGAAAACAGTGCGCATACTGAGAGGTTTGAACAGTGTTTATAGTAACTGGGGAAAAATAGCCAAGTAAATGGACTCTGGAATAGCTGCAGGGGAGGGCATGTATGAGGGGGTTTTGATCCACTACCCTGTCTAGGGCCCCGTTTGACCATGATCTGTCTCTGGCTACATGCCTTATAAATCTAGCCATCTTAATAAAGAGGCACATTTCCAAAAATACTTAGTGAAATGATATATAAATGAGCAACATGATAAATATGGCAGCTTTAAGCAGTGTAACGTCAGGAATACAAGATCTTTGGCATTATATGGCTTCTGATATGTTTGTTTATTTTACAATATATGCATCCAAATTAACACAACCAACTTACCACTCCTCCTGTGACTGTAGATAAAAAATATAGAAAATAACAATGCATTCACAGCATTTATTTATCTATTTGTTGAGCTGGTAAAATGAGCTGCTCCAAGACCCCTTTCAGCCATGGTCCAGACCAAAGGCAAGAGGAAAGAGAAAGTGAAATATAGTGTTAATGAGTAAGTGAGACAAACTCATATAGGTGAGATCATATTGCTAATAATACAGCTGAGTGCAATAATTTGATTGCCTGTCTCAACCCAATATGAGTGCAATACTCAGTAGGTCAAGCCAGTTCACTGGTTATCAGGAGTAGTAGTAAGGCCAGAGTAATGTCTCATTATAGTGCAATATCTAATGCTAGTCTGTAACTCAGTTACTGTGCAATACTTATGAGTGTCTCATTCTGCGAAAATACTCAGTGTAAGTCTTTAAAGCAATGCCTTACCCAAGTACTGTGCAATACTCAAGCAAGCAAAGAGATCACTGTATAATAAATGTTAAAATGAGTTTAATTTATGTGCAGTATTAGGATTAACTATCTAGAACATTATGGTATATAGTAAGTCGTTATATATATATATATATATATATATATATATATATATATATGTGTATTAATGCCTTGTCATATTAATTATATGTGATATCTGCACATTTGAATCTGGCGATATGGAATTTCATTCAGTTTTTGCACTTGTGTGATTCTGAATGACAATAAAGTTTACTTTGACTTTGACTTTGAATACAGACATAGAATAGTCAAGTTCAACTCCATTTGCAGATTTTATCAAACTTTTATTGAATTAATTAACTGTGATGCTAATTTAAGATAACTTAAAAAAACTCTAGGGGGAATTTAATAAAGCCTACACAGTCTTATTTACCATGTAGGCATTGTGGCAAGCTGCTTACAGGAAAGTAAGCAGGTTTGTGATCCAGTAAACAGAGCTGGGTGGAATGCACGCACGTGCCAACACAGAAGTATTCGTGGCATGCAGATCACCTCATAAGGAGGTGAATTTCATGCAAATGAGGGAGGTAGAGTGATCCAGCAAGCTGAGAGGCAGTCCTGCAGACCCTGTGTTGTTATCCGTAGCATACATGGAAGAATTCCATGTACAAGATTTTAAACAGACAACAGGGACTGTAAAAGTGTAGACAGATGGACAGAAATAGCATAGCAGACACAGATATGTGCAAAACTATCCACAGTGTGTTGAAAAACGTAATGGAAATAAGCTAAAATATATATTTTTTTAATGATCTGGTTATGTTTAGTCAGCGTGCTGTAGTGCGCAAACATAAAGATATGAAAAAATTTAAAAAAAAATTGTGGAAAAAACAAATTTCATAGTATGTGACAGAAATGTAGTATGGGACCCTGTGTGGATTATCAACAATGGTTGAATGGTGCTGTTGCTAACAAGGCAGAGCCTGGAACTGTGTAGTTTTCAGGTTGTTTGCATGGAACCCTATGCAAATGAGGTGGAGTTACTGAATAGCACAAATGGGTATCCGTGTCTGTAAATATCCCTCTGTGTAGGCACAGAACTGTGTTGGTGTCCATAGAAGAGGTAACTGACATCAATGGGGATGTGTGTTTGGGGACTTGTAAGCCCACTGGAGCTCAGCTGCACCTGTTAGCATGGTACGTTGCAGTACTCAGCAGGGGTGTGTGTACACTGGCTGCTAAGCTTTGTTTACTTTTGGGGCGCATGTTTTAGTGTGTTTGCGTGGCTCACCACCATGCTGAGTGTGACCTTTCAGGGGCATTTGTACAATGACTGCTGAGCTTTGTTTACCTTTGGAGCACTTGATTCAGCGTGTTTGGGCAGTGCACCGCAGTGCTGAGTATATCCAAAAGCAAATGATATATTAATTATTGAGTCACTAGAGCCATTAAATTTTCTTAATGATGTTCTTGGCAGGTGGAATGCATCATACGTAGCCAATCACACAGCCCACACCTACAGCAGAGTTCAATAAAGGTTGCATACACCCTACAATCAGATTCCTACCCCAAACTGCACCAGTAGAGTACAGACTTGTGAATTTTAACTGAAGGAATGCTAGGGGCTGCTGCAGGTCTGCTGCACCTGTATGTGCTAGATTCTGAGGTCAGTGCTGCTGCTGTTGACAATAGGCCTAGACTGAGAAGGATAATAGTGTTCAGGCCCAAGGTAACCTTCCAGGGCTACATGGGCTGGAGATTGTAGAGCGCTACAGGGTGGACAGGGACCACTACATCAATTCACTGAGCTCTGCCACCCTGAACTCAGATCCAGAGCCACAGAGGGGAACCCATCCCAGTGGACACAAATGTATGTGTAGCTCTAAGGATACTAGCCACAGGCACTTTCCAAAGACCAGTTGGGGACATGATGTGGGTCTCGCAGGTATCAGCATCCAGGGTATTCCACCAGTTCCTGAATGCCATGCTACCACATGCCAGTGAGCACATTTATTTTTCCCTCACCATGAGGAGAGGGCCAGCAATATGCAGCACTTCTACCATGTAGCACACTACTGACTTGAGAGCAATTCTGTTGTCTCTGCATCACAAAGACCTGCTATGTGGAAATATGTCTGTACATACAGACAGTAGTGTATGTAACAGTAGATACCCCAAATACATATAATACTGATATATATATATATATATATATATATATATATATATATATATATGTATATTATATATATATATATATATATATATATATATATATATATATATATATATATATGGAGGTTACATATTACATTATCGAAGTTTCAGTACTTCGAATGCCATATGGTTGACACCATATGATTGCAGTACTAAAACTTCAAAAATGTAATAAAAAACAAAACAAACAAATGTAACTTCTGTGCCCACACCCCCCCACTTAAATATACCAACTCCGAGATCGCACTTTAATGGAGTTAAGCGCAGGAAAGGGAAGGTTTCCCTTTCCTATGCTGTAGCGTGATCTCGGAGTTGGTATATTTAAGTAGCGAGGGGTGTGGAGGGTGCAGTAGGGCTTGCCCCCCTGCCTACACCCTTTACTTTTTCTTTTTTTTTTTTTAATCATTTTTTACGAACATTCAAATATTTAATCATTCAATTATTAAAGGTCGACCTTTAGTGATTGGAACGATTGAATATTCGATGTTCCAATAGGAACCCATATATATATATATATATATATATATATATATATATATATATATTATATATATATATATATATATATATATATATATATATATGTGTGTGTGTATAAATATATATATATATATATATATATATATATATATATATATATATATATATTATAATGATACATAGACTGTCCATATATATCTATATAACACATATACATAACGTACACACACAGCGACATTTATAGAGACATCCCTGTTATACACATTTAAATATATATATGTATGTGTGGGGATGTATGAATCCCCACATAGCTTATGAAAGCTGTGCTTATATGCACTCCCAGATCAATGCAGTTGCCAGAGGAACCAAACCAAGGCTGCAACAGTACATATTCCTCTCACCCTCAAACCCCTGTGCCTGTGAAATGTCAGCCATGTAGACAGACACAGGTGAGCAGGTGGTGTAATATATAATGGTTCCAGCTCATGACTTCGACAGGAAAAAGTGTCCCTGGCCACGTTTGCCTATATAACTGCGACCAGCCACATATGGCCATCCTGGTGACTGTACACACATAACAGGGATATTAACAGGTACCCTAATCCTAGGACACTACATACAATAACAGTACCAAGCAATATCACTCTGCAGGCTACACATGCTGACCAACACAAGCTTACTTCGCACACTCCACAAGTACAGTGCCTGCAATCACATATTTAACAGATGTAATTTGTGGTGCATGAGAGAAGTACTGCAAGCTATAGTGTGTAACAGTTGATAGGTAGGGGTTCTAATCTCACAGCAGCTAGGTGTGTGTGTGTGTGTGTGTGTGTGTGTGTGTGTGTGTGTGTGTGTGTGTGTATGTTTAAATATCTCCCCTTGCAACACAATGGACATGCACTCATGGTCTATCCCCGTGCAATGGTTATGCACTTTTTGGCCCTGTAACTAGCTTCTGCCCTCTAAACTGCCCTCCTGTACATGGCCTACTGATGTCATCCACCTTACGAACATTGGCTGAGAGGCTAATATCAGATAAACTCTGTGGCACATGTGATAAATACTGTGCGCTATAGTGTGTAACAGTAAATAGGTATGGGTTTTAATCTCACAGCAGCGAACTTCAGTGTGTGCTTATCCATACCACATACATATGATAACCTTTGTAACATACACATTGGTAGAGTTTTGCATTATTTTACTGGTTGTGGCTGATGTGGCCTCCCAAATGAATGACCACAACATGGTCTGCTTATATCAACAAGCATTGTGTGTATACAGATAGTACTAGCAGACATGAGGCATGATGTGTGCATTCAGTATTGTCCTCTGTACTGTGAAGCACTACATATGTAAGCTTTCTAGTGTACATGCAGCCAACATGCACTATGTATGTGCTGTGGCGTATCCTGTATTCAGTGAGTGGAAGTGCTGCTAGCCTGAATGTGGCCATGTGTGCATGTCACACTGTGACAACATTGTACATTATGTCACAGAGCAATAGGAGATGTGCACATCACTAGCATGATGGCCACACAGCCGTCATAATTGGAGACATCGCTACCCCTCCTCACAGGAGAAGCACATACTACCCAAGTCCACAGGAGACTCAGCCACACCCCCAGTGTTGAGATGACATCCGCCCAGCCAGTCATACAGATGGCATATGCAGAAGTGCACTTAGGTGTTCTCTGTACCATACCAGTATGGAAGGTCCATGTTAAGGATGCATTACGTCTGCTACACAAATGTCACCAACATACATGTACTACTAACATCACATAGTGGCTTAATGTCCTTTGGGTGACTAATCCATCTACTATGCTTCCTAGAGATAGACAGCATGTACAATCAAGTAGGATCACACCTTGTTCTGTATGCATGGCACAGATCACCTATGAGTATAATGAATGGCACATGTGACACTGACAGATGAACAGTGGTGAGCACATACTGATGATGTGATAGGACACTGTGAGGGGCCATGCTGTCATCTGCATGTGTCAAAACAGTTTGGAAAGTATGTCAACACATGGCCATTGTAGTCAGATAGTGGCATGCTGAAGGAGGAGTATATGGAGGGTATGGGTATATCACCTACCGGTGACTGTGACCACAGCTGTACCATATGAATCCTGACATACCACTGTACAGGTGTGTTGATGTGTGGCACTTGAGCTGAACACCTGTGTGGCTGGGTCTGTGTGGCTACCTGCCACCCCTACGTATGTACAGCACATATAGGGACTGCTGTGCTACTAACCAGGGACGTAGGTATCCCCGATGGAAAGGATAGTACATATATATTCGATGGGGGGTTTTGGCCAGTACTGTGTCACCAGGCATGTATTTGTAATAGTATCATGCAAGACACTGACATAACACAGTGACTGTATGAGTGCAGCAGCCAACATTATCAGCCACAGTTAGTCAGTACCAGTGTGTACTGTGGAGACATGCAGTAGAGGACTCATGACTGTGCCCTGTTGAGCACTGCTGCTGACAGAACAGCTATTGGAGTTGGATGCCCCTATGTTGCATATGTCTGCCATCAGTGGGCCTTTAGTGACCCAAACATTGACAGTATTGTGGATACCTAACTGGGTGCTTTGTACATGTTTTCTGAATGGGTGGTACAGTGAGATGGCTTGGCTCAGTCTATGGGTGTTCTACGCCCTGATGTACCCTGACCCATGTCCCTGTTGACTGCCATGACAAGGTTTATGGCTATAGTAGGGCAGCTGGGCATGCTGCCAAATGTGTACGCCATGTACAGACTGGTATGTCAGTTGGTGTATACGCAAGTGTCTGAGAGGCAAACCCTGGAAACATAACATTTGGACAGAGGATATTTGTAGATGTGTCAACTCCATCACCATACCCTGTAGATACATGTTCAGAGAGCCCAGTTGACATGTATCAAGGGCAGCAGACCTCATCACAAGGTATGAATGCATAATTATGTGGACTGACCCCATTGTCCCTGTTAGACTGTTACAGACAGATGCACCTAGGGAGCCATGCATGTGTACTGCTGTACTTTGCTGATGTCATATTTCTGCTGTGCTACCATGTCATCCTGTGCTGCTGTATTGCCACCATGTGCCCATAGATTATTCCTTCAGACTCCTGGAATCGAAATATGCACAGGTCTGGGAGATACATGTCATCCTGTAACACTACCATCAGTACAAAATCACAACATAAGGTATACAAAGTTTGGAGCATAGTCATGACACATGACAGCATACAGTATCTTTTGTGTACCACAAGAGGCATGGCAAAAAATGCTGCATTATACAAGTACATGTCAAGTAATGTAGTCACCCTGTGCATCAGACACGTAGCATCATTTCCCTGCATCAATGGCAAGGATGATAGGGATGTGGCACAGGTATCATCACATTTACAGGGTGTGGTGTGGGGGTGCTGGAGGCCTATGCTGTGCCAAACAGTTGACAGCATATGTGTGAGTCAGGAAGGGGTGGAAGTTAGATAGGCCATGGAGAGGTGCTGTGTGTCTGTAGGTGACCTGCATGTGACAGTGGTGTTTGAGTGTGTGCATGTACACAGTCAAGCCCAGTGCTAGACCTACATATATGTATGTCGGACAGCTATGGACCATACATGGTAGAGTGGACAGTTCACCATCTCTGGCCATGAACACAGGAACTGGCTCTTCCAAGAGTTGCACTGGCACCACCATGCCCAAGGTCAGATACGGTGCTAGTACCTGACAGTGACTGCTGTCTGTTGGGTCTTTGTCCCCCATGGGACCACCCAGGACCATGTGCCCATGGCCTGCCATGTCATGGTGTGGACAGCACAATTCCCTCTGTAGTGCTTGAGGTACTGTCACTACGGGAGTGTAACTGCGCATTGCCACGTGGACTCTCAGCAGTTGGTGTTGTTGACATATGTCCACAGGTCCGACGTCCAACTCTGGCCAGATGTTCCAGCACAGAAAATGTGCGGCCCAAGACAGGCACTGTCTCAGCCCACCATCTGTCCAGTGCATCAGTGAACTGATCCAGGGTGACCTCAATGCAGTGGAGGCAGTCACGGATGTCAGACTATGCTGCATCCATAACCCTAAACATACATCTGGTGTCCCATTCAGAATGTGCCTGTGCCTCCATGACAGCCAAAAACATACATCGAGTGACTTGAGATGTGACACCAGCAAAAGGTGATGGATGGACAACAGGCCTACAACAAGCACCCCTGTCAATCTGCCCGTGTGAAACTTTGCTAGATCTCTGGCTATGGCCAGTATCTACACTCACTGGAGCCATAGTTACCACACTTCCCTGTTCAGTGTGTCCACCCTCTGACTGTCCAATATCTGTGATTTCTGGGGACTGGGTATGTGTGGGCATACTGACTGTGGGGACAATGGGGGCAGAAGTGGGATGTCAACTTCTGGGACAGATTCAGCCACTGACAACCCCACCTGTGCCTCACTATGGCCACCATCATCATCAGAGTCTGATGAGATACTGACATCAGGTGGTGGGGGACAGACTTTAACCCCCCCCCCAGTCACCTGTGAAAACCAAGACAAAAGCAGTACATTACTACTTGTACATTTATGTATGGTAATCCACACAGACTCATACAAATGAGGATCCACAACTGCATTACCAGTCTCACATCTTCTCATCTCTGGTCCCATGCACAACAGACAACCTCACAGCAACATACACATACAAGTCAAAGCCTTTATAACTTGCACATCATCTTCATCCAATTATAGTTGCCAGTACAATTTGCCTGTAAGGTATGCAATATGACATTACATGTGATAGAACTGCACATTAAACCCAGTGCAGCTATCTTATATGTTCATAGGTAGGTACTAGGCTATAGGCTTTGCCACCCAAGAAAATTATTTTCCTATTCCACTGTCGAGTAGAGCCACAGAAGTGATCCCTGGGGTGAATTTCCTGTTTCCTACTCATCAAGATTTTTCTTGAAGAGTACTAATGAGGAGCTTTGTTTGATATAGACAGGTAGTTTATTCCAGAGTATGGGAAGTCTCTGGGACAAGAATCTATCCCTCCAGCATGTTCTGTTTATTGTGGTAACAAGGTTTAGGTCCCTAGAGCGTGTAGTTCAGAGGGACTGGGACTTCTTTAAGTGGAGCATGTCCAATGGCTCTGGGTTTGACATAGCTTTGTATGTTAGGCAGAGATCACCGCTGAGTAGGCGATATGCGATGGAGTAATGCTGGAGTTTTTTGAGACGGTCTGCATAGGGCATCTGTTTGAGGCCAGTAATCCTTTTTGTGAGGTATTTCTGTGGCCTTTCCAGTTGTTGTAGATGTCTTGTGAGGTACATACCAAAAGGGGTGTTGTACTCTATAATGGGTCTAATGAGTGATGAGTAGAGGGGAACAATGACCTCTTTATTTCTGGATGAGAAACCTTTTGTGATGAGGTGTGCCACATAGAAGGATTTCCTGACTACTGTGGCGATGTGATTATCAAATGAGAGACTACTGTCCACCTGTGTCCCAAGGTCTCCTATCACACTTTTGGTGTTAAGTATACTACCGCCTATGTTGTAGTTCATGGGTACAGAGTTTTTACCAAAGGGGATGACAATGCACTTTTTGGCATTGAGCTTGAGGCCATGGCTTTGACATCAGGCATCTGTCTCAGTGAGGCCCTTTTGTAGGATGTCCACATCATTAGGAGTTTTGATTATGGCTCCTAGTTTGCAGTCACCAGAGAGCTTCATTAGCCAAAGACCTTCGGTGTTAGCCTATACTTCAGAGAAGTAGATACCTAACAGGAGAGGACCCAGGACTGAACCCTGTGGTACTCCACTTATCACTGGTCTGAAGTTGGATTTGGAGTCTGCTACTTTCACAGTGTGGGTTCTGTCAGTGAGCCAGTTGGCAGCCCATCTTGTGACATAGGGATTTATACCTAGTTTAGTGAGTTTATCTATAATTCCAGAGTGGGGGATGGTGTTGAAAGCCTTGGCAAGATCTAGATAGGCTGTGTGAACCACCTTACCCTCGTCTACGGCTTTGGTGACTGCTTCAAAGAAGTCTATCAGGTTTAGGAAACATGATTTGCCTTTTACAAACCCAAACTGGGTGGGGTCCAAAGTTTGGAGATTACCAATGTCTTTGTTTATAAGTTCCATGATGATATGTTCCATGGCCTTGCAGACCAGGCTCGTCAGGCTAATAGGGCAGTAGTTCCCGGGGTCCGTGGTGGCTCCCCCTTGTGGAGTGGGATAACCATTGCTGTGCACCATTCAACGGGCACAAATCCTGAAGTGAGGCTATGATTGAACATGGTACTTAGGTGGGGTGCCAGTTCATTCTGTAGTTTGTGTAGAACGTAGCCTGGGATGTTGTCTGGTCCCATGGATTCTGTGTTCTTGGCTTTGGAGAGTGTGGTTTTTACCTGTGCAGCCATGATTACAGGAACTTTGCATTCTTCCGGTATAGGTTCATAGGTTCATATGTTCATACTAGGCTATCTGCCCTAGGGCATTTATAAGCCTAGCCAGAGTATGTTTGGCTTTCGCCACCCATTTTAAATTAATTTTGCTATGCCCTTTTTCGAGGTTAGTATACTGTGCCTCTGTCTAACAGTGACACAGAAGTGATACCCGGGGTAAACCTATGATCTCCCATCCACTCATCAAGATTCCCCTTGAAGAGAGTCAATGAGGAACTCTGCCTAACCTGGACTGGGATTTTATTCCAGAGTGAAGGGAGCCTCTGGGTTATGAATCTGTCCCTCCAGCATGTCCTATTTATTTCAGTGCTGAGGTTCAAGTCTCTCGAGCGCGTAGCTCGATGGGATTTGGATTTTCTGAGGTGCAGCATGTCCATTAATTCCGGGTTGGACATGGCTTTATACGTCAGGCACAGATCACCTCTGAGCAGGCGGTATGCCACTGAGTAGAGCTGGAGTTTCTTTAACCGGGCAGAATATGGCATCTGTTTGAGCCCTTTGACCCTCTTGGTGAGGTACTTTTGGGGTCTTTCCAGTTGCTGCAGGTGTCTGGTAAGGTACATCCCAAAAGGGGCTTTGTACTCAATTATGGGCCTGATGAGGGATGAGTAAAGAGGCACAATGACCTCCCCTGATCTAGATGTGAATCCCTTCATGATTAGGTGGGCTATATAAAATGTTTTTCTAACCACTTTGGCCATGTGGTTGTCAAATGAGAGATTGCTATCAACTTGGGTCCCCAGGTCCCTAATTACTTCTTCTGCACTTAATGGATTACCACCTATGTGGTAATTTGTGGGCACTTTGTTTTTGCCAAAGGGGATGACTGCTCACTTTTTGGCATTTAGCTTGAGGCCATGGCTCTGGCACCAGTTGTCTGTTTCTATGAGGCCCTTTTGGAGGTTGCTTGTGTTGGCTGGAGAGTCGATTATGGCGCCCAGTTTACAGTCATCTGCGAACTTGGTCAGCCACAGTCCTTCCGTGTTGGCCTGTACCTCCGGGAAATATATACCAAACAAGAGAGGTCCCAGGACTGAGCTTTGTGAGATGCCACTTGTAACTGGTTTGGAGTTTGACATGGCTCCAGGAATTCTAACCATGTGGGTTCTGTCCTTGAGCCAGTTTGCAACCCATCTAGTGACATAGGGGTTTATATTTAAGCTGGTGAGCTTATCTATAATGCCTGAGTGGGGTATTGTATCGAAGGCTTTGCGAGGTCCAGGTAGGCTGTGTGGACCACCATCCCTCGTCAATGGCCTTGGTGACTGTTTCAAAGAAATCAACCAGGTTTAAGAGGCAGGATCTGCACTTAACAAAGCCGAACTGGGTAGGATCCAGTGTCTGTAGGTCCCCAATATCTTTATTTATGAGGTCCATGATGATCCTTTCCATAGCTTTGCAGACCAAGCTAGTCAGGCTTATGGGGCGATAGTTTCCAGGATCCATTGAGGCACCACCTTTATGGAGAGGGACCACTGTTGCTGTACGCCACTCTTTGGGTACATATCCTGTAGTAAGGCTGAGATTGAACAGTAGTTTTATGTTTGGGTTTAGCTCTTCTTGGAGTTCATGTAGGACACAGCCCGGGACACCGTCTGGTCCCATTGATGCTGTGTTTTTTGCTTTGGAGAGGGCAGCTCTTACCTGAGCATCTGAGATGTCAGGGGGGCAGCACTCTGCTGGGATAGATATTTGCCCTTTTGGTGGGGAGGGGGGGAGAAGTTTGCACTGAACTTGTCAGCTAGGATGTTGGCAATGTCTGTGAGTTTGGTGTATTTTTTGTCATTTTGGACTAATTCTGAGCATATCTGGGAATTCTCACCCAGGTTCCTAACATAACTAAAAAAAGCCTTGTGATTATCCTTAGTGTCCTGTGCAACTTTTCTCTCGAAGCTGGCCTTAGACGATTTTATGAGTGCCCGTAGTTTTTTGCTAATACTGATCAGAGATGCCTTCCCTTTTTGGGATTTTGCTCTATCATGTAGTAGCTTCCTCCTTCTATTGTATAGTTTGTTTATGGCTGGGTTCCAACAGACAGGACGTCTGCCTTTGGAGGATTGGGTCTTGGTTTTATTTGGGATTGCATGATCCATGCATTCCTGAAGGTGTTCATAGACTGCTTTTATAAAGGATTCTGTGGTCTGGGCCATATTTTCCACAGGCCCGGGGGCTTTGAAGGATTCCACCTTGGTTTTGAGAAGTGTGAAGTTTGCTTTAGAGAAGTTTTTCACTGTGGTTTTCAGGGCAGGGGTTGGAGTCGGGATGTGAATATCCAGTGAGATTAGTTTATGGTCTGATCTTACCAGTGAGGGATACACTTCTGGTCTGGAGCATAGAGTCCCCATGTTGGTGATGATCAGGTCCAGTATGTTTTCCCCTCTTGTGGGAGTGGTAACAAGTTGTTCCATAGCATTTGAGTTTATAAATTCTAGGAACCTTTGGGCTAGGGTGTTGGAGCTAGAGTAATGCTCCCAGTCTATGTTTGGGTAGTTGAAGTCGCCCAATATAATGGTGTTTGGAGAGACCTTCATATTTTCCAGTGTTCTCAGGAAGGCCGAGTGGGGTTCCTGGGTTTGGGAGGGTGATCTGTAGCAGGCTATAAACTGGAAGGCAGTTTTACCCACTGTTAATTGCACATGGATAGTCTCTGATGCTTCGTGCTGTGCCACCAACCTGGAGGAATATTGATACTCCCCCTCCTTTTGTGGTTCGGTCCAAGTTTTGGGGCCGAAAAGCATGGTATGAGGTATAACCTGGTAGTGCTGGGGTGCTCTCAGGAGCCTTGAACCAGGTTTCTGTTACTGCACAGATATCGATGTTCTCCATGCTAAAGAGAGTTTCGAGTGCATGCATCTTGAGGTTTAGACTTCTGGCGTTGAGTAGCATTACTCTTAGTTTCTTATCCCTTGTGATACCTGTGGAGGTAGGTTTGTCTTTTGAGCCTTGCCTAGAAAGGCACTATGGGGGTAGCAAGAGCCTTTGCCAATATCCAAAAGCCCAGGGGTGACAGGTGCAAGCCGTCCCTAGCGAAGCATCGTGGCTTGTCGAGCATGTCATCCCAGGCTGACAGGCATTGGATCCCCTTTGAATGACACCAATACTTAAGCCAATTGTTGAAATTGATCATCTTGTCTTCATATTGTGGCATCATTCTTGGTGAGGGTAAGATGCTACTCAAGGTCAGGGTCATACCGGCCTGGGCTACATGCTCAGAGAGCTCCTCTATGTCTCTTTTCATGTAGTCCAGGGAGGTACGTCTCAGGTCATTCACACCAGCATGGACAATGACAGAGTCATATTTGTACTTGCCTTGGAGTGACCTGAATGCTTGTGTTATGTGGCAGATCCTAGCACCCGACAGGCAGCTCACTGTGACCTTCTCCTTGTTCAGCCTGGTGAGCGGGACATCAGTGTGCCTGATGATAGAGTCACCTATTGCAAGTGTATCAGGTGTGTTGTTTAGCCTTAAGGGCTGTGACTGTTTGGTACACTGGCTTTGTGAGCTATGTGTTGCACGTGTTTTGTTTTGGGGTAGTGGTTGCTTGGGTGTCTGCTTTGGAGGTCTCTGCTGCTTAGGCAGATTTTTATTTAGAGCCTCCGAGTATGTTTTTGTGTGTTTATGTGTTTGGTTTGCTGTCGTGGTAGGTCGATGTGAGACTGGAATTGTAGTGAGTGTGGTTTCCTTCTCCTCCTGACTAGTTTCGCCAGTACTGAGTTGAGAGAGCTTAGCCTCCAGTATGGCTATATGGTTGCATCTCTCACATGTGTTGGAATTTGTTGGGAGGAGGAGAGGGTTGTCTGTGTACATGAGGCAGTTGTAACATTGCCTCAAGATTCCCAGATTCACCAGCTGGACCGGAGAGGAGATTGACAACTGACCTTTGGACATGCTAGAATAGTACTGGGAATTCCTTTATAATTGAAAAAAAGGGCCAATGGGGAACAAGATACTCAAGGGGAGTTTGTGAGGGTGTAGTGCTTTTAATTTTTTAGTGCTGACTTATATAATTGCTTTAGTGAGCATGTGCCAGGTAACTTAAATGCAATGTGTTACAGGTAACTTAAATGCAAAAACGACAAACAGTAACTTTTTTCAAGTGAAACAAGGAAATAAGTACAGTAAGCAATGTAGATATCACTAGGGATCCACAGAAGCGCTGAAAAGCCACGTTTTAGGTGGAATTAGCGTTTCAGGGAAATAACAAGCAAAAAAACAACAAGCATGCAAACAAAGCTAGATTCAGCAGGCCTGTATGCTACAGCAAACAAGGTGTACCAGTTTCAGTAAGAAACAGTTAAAATACGCAGGCACTATAAGCCTTTAACCAGAAATTCCCAGCTCAGAAGGGCGGAGTCCAGCCTCTCCTCCCACAAGAGTGCAGACCACAAACCTTCTTAATGTAAAACAACTGGCCTGAAGCCCAAGTGCTTAAACCAGAATTAATACACTTTTAGAGTAACAGACACTGAGCCCTCAATCAGCAGTTCCCAACTTAGAAGGATGTAAGCTACCTGTCCTGCCACCACAGTGCAGGCCACAAACCTTCCTAATGTAAAACAACTGGTCTGAAGCCCAGGTGCTTAATCCAAAATACTTAGAATGATAGCTACACTTTAATCAAGTTACTACCAAGCAGTAATAAATACAATTGAATACTTTAAAGAATGCCTGGGTTAGTGCTCAAGTTATACAAACAAAGCTAGATTCAGCAGGCCTGGATCTATTCTATGCTACAGCAAACAAGGTGTACCAATTTCAGTAAGAAGCAGTTTAAATATGCAGGCACTATAAGCCTTTAACCAGAAATTCCCAGCTAGAAGGGCAGAGTCCAGCCTCTCCTCCCACAAGAGTGCAGACCACGAACTCTTTTAATGTAAAATAACTGGCCTGAAGCCCAAGTGCTTAAACCAGAATGAATACACTTTTAGAATAACAGACACTGAGCCCTCAATCAGCAGTTCCCAACTTAGAAGGATGTAAGCTACCTGTTCTGCCACTACAGTGCAGACCACAAACCTTCTTAATGTAAAACAACTGGTCTGAAGCCCAAGTGCTTAAACTAAAAGGCTTAGAATGAGTTACACCAAGCAGTAATAAATACAACTGAGTACTTTTAAGATGACGCAAAAGCAAAATAAAGTAGGAAGAAATACAAATACAGTAAAAGCAGATATTTTTTTTTTTTTTGAGTGAGCAAATGAGATGGGCCCAGGAGTTAAAGGACAGAAACAAGTGCAATTGCAGGTCTTCAAGTCAGAAAGTTGAGAGAGATGGAAGACCACCCAAATGGCCAATAACTACAAATTCTGGGCCAGAACCACTCCTTATGTGGTAGACAGGTTACCTAGTGCTTACCACTCCCACTGATAAGCTAGAAGGCTTCCCTCCAACACAGAAAGGCTTGGGGGCTCAGAAGCTTACAAATAGTCCTGGATACAGCAAATCTGTATCTGGAACACTAATTACAGGAAAGGTAGGAAACAGGCTTACACTTTTTTTTTTCAGAAAAGTAGCAAAAACAGTAGTGAAAACAATTCACATGCAGTGCAAGCTGGCACACTTGAGTATGTAGTAATATTAGTCCACACACAGTTTGAAAAAATTTAATTAAATTAAAAAGGACTAAAAGCAAGTGCAGAAAGGGTTTATTAGGTAGAATGCGGTAAAGAGATGGGACTGGGGGATTGTCCTAGTTTCAACAGAGATGTGAGGAATCAGAGTGCAAATTATAAAACCAAAAAAATATATACTGATCTCTGTATATTTGCAGAACAGTAAGACAACAGATATCTAAGCAACAATTTAGCTCTATAATACAGAATAATACAGAAAAATATACTCAGCTCTGTATATTTGCAGATAGTCTTGTAAGGCTGTCTCTCAACACACAGGTTTCAATTTAAAACTCTTTAGGGGGTGAGGGGGGGGTAAAGTTAGCACTGAACCTATCTGCCAGGATGTTGGCAATATCAGTTGGGTCTGTATATTTAGTGCCATTGATGTGTAACTCAGAGCAGATCTGAGTGTTGCCATTGAGATTCTTGACATAGCTATTGAATGCTTTGTGGTTGTCTTTAGAATCAGTGATGATTTTGTTTTCATAACTAGCTTTGGAGCATTTTATCAGGGATCGCAGCTTCTTACTGAGGCTGATCTTGAGAATGATATGCCAGTGCTAGTATTACTGCCTTAGGTATGTAAAATCTACCTTTTATGTATGAATAGACATCTTGGATTACTTGCCTCATGTATACCAAGCTGTGTAGTTGCTCATAAATATAAGTTCAAACATGTTAATGTTCACTCAAATACACACCTATGATTACCCAGTCTATGAACTGTAGTCAACTGTTCCAGAATGGTACATACAAATATTCTAATCTGGCTAAACACATTTGTACATAGTGCAATATGGCAGCCCTTATCTTTCATAGGGTATATATGATCCATAAAACAACAGTAACATGCTTACTGGGTACAGGACCATGGGCTTGGGCAACTTCTGATGGACCTATGAAAGGGTGAGGGATAGGTATTGTAAGCACCACCATATGTTGCAGCACTACAGGGTAATATGTGCATATATCCACTTGTACAGTAACCACTGTTACTGGCTGTATTGCTGAGATTCAGAGTACGTGTGCACAGCTGAGCTTAAATCCCAACCCCCCCTCCAATGCAGACACACCTGACACCCATGTATAGGTATGTACAGCCTGCCCCAATGACTGATAAAGTATTAAAATGGTGGACTCAGTAAGCTTATCTGGAAGCTCCTTTGCTAGGGGCACTGTGGCACCCACCTCCACTATGTATGGTGTGATGGATAACTTTGAGCTGTCATGTGTTCCTAGGTTCACCAGGAATTCCTCTGTGGCTGAGAGTGGTTGTACCACTGCAGGCCCTCCATTGGTGGCAGTGTGATCCTTGACATCAGCTACCTTTCATCATGCAGCATTCACCACTTCTGTAGCTCTGTGTTGCACCTGCTCATAGGACCTGTCCTTTTGGCCAATCTGATTGACATCCTGCACAAGGTCTGCCCACAATGCTGCCTGTTATTCATGATTATGTCTCCCCCTAGACAACAATATCTGATGATGCTGCCTTAGTGCATCCACTATTACCTCATTCTCTGCATTGCAGAAGGGGGCATGTTATCTGTGATGCATGGTTCCTGAAAACAACAAAAGGGGTACACATTACAGAACCAGATACATGGACATCCATTATGTACAGATTCAGCATGCCCATAATGGCCTGCACTACCCACTGCCCCCTCACACATCATACCCCACAGTCTGGTAACATACGGGTCTATATTAGAACTGCAAAAGCCCGTTTAAGCGAATACGTAAATGTCGACACATTGCGCGATCCACGAGTACACCGAATGCCCGAAACCACGAAATTCAAAATCTCGAACTGGCATAGTTGGCCATCCCCACCGCTCGCTACATACTACCCAGCCAAACAAAATAAATAAACCATATGCATACACTAACCGAAACCCTACTTCTAACCCTACACTAAACCTTGCATACATTATTATCTATGCACTTACCTTAACCCGCACCCTAACCCTAAGGTCCGTAACTATCGCACACTTACCTTATGGAGCTATATTGCAGAAGGGCCAACTATGGCAATTCGAGATTTGGAATTTCACGGTTTTGGGCATTCGGTGTACTCGTGGTTTGTGCAATATGTGTCGACCTTTACGTATTCACTTAAACAGGCTTTCGCGGTTCTAATATAGACCCCAACATACTACATCTGTGGACCCCAGCAGGTTAGTAGCACTATAGGGATGTGACCCTGTGTGCTGTGACAGATTCTGCTGTATGTTCCTACACCCAGCACTGCAGTGCACTGTGGTGTTTCCCCCTACAGGCAACCTCCCACTACTATGTCATATGGCCACTGCCAGACAAATAGCAGTATGCTGTTACAACCACTATATGAGGACAGTCCAGCAACACCAGTATGCCACAATGACAGAAAACAATGCAAACCTGCTGTAGTATATGTTCCCTGTAGGCATCATACCTCTCAACTGTACAGATGTTTTCAGAATGCCAAGATGTTTGTATAATACTTTTGGTCATTTTCACACAACATTGTGGATTTCTGACAAAAGGTTGGCCAATCATTGATGGTTGATGTTAGAAAATAAAGACAGACATCTGAGTTTAAGATGTCATACCCTTCAGGAAACAGTTATGATACTGTAATATCTGTTAGTCTATTAACTTTCTTACTTTGTATGAGTAATAGTTACAGTGTCCCTAATTTTGGGCCTTTGTCCCTCAATTAATTATGGCATTGTTCAGATTTATTGCTGTGACAGGTTGACAGTTATGTTAGGCATAGCTCTCAACCAGACAGGTAACAAAGTAGACAGAATCATGGACTTAGCCAGAGTACATCAGGGACAATCAGGGACACTTTTAAAATGTTAGAACTATTTATGTGAGACATTGACAAAATGTGAGGAGGTGAATCAGTGTTCATCATCTGACATTACAGGAGTACACACCCTTACTTATTGTCACTATGCATTATGTGTAATGTACTAGCTTCTCTACAACAGCCAACCATTGTAGGAGGGAATAAGAGAGACAGAGCTAAGGTGTGAGTGGAAATCATGGACATTTGAGAGGCATGCCTGTAGGTGTAGGACAGCTGAGTATCAATGACATGTATTCGCCATAGATCTAAGACAGGCTTACTGCTGTAATCCCTGTTCCCCATACCTCCATCCTCCCATCTGCATCCTGTTATATGGAGAATTCAATTACATACCTGGCTGAGTGCAGTACTCCTTTGTCGAACTTTGCTTCTGGTAATCTTTTGAAAATACTGTCTCTGTGGGAGGTAAGTCTCATACAGACTTGTTCTTCATAACCAGCTGCTTGCCTTTTTAAGGTACGTTATGATGATCATTAGCAGGTACTTGCCTCTGCATCAGTTTGTGGTTATGATATGATAATTGCAGCCAAAACAGCTGAATTGCACTATGATTAGCCAATGATATGCCACCACAATGCAATATATAAGGCCTGCATGCAGACCTGGGCCCCTTTCTTAGCTGTTAAGATGGACATTATTGAGGTGTGGAGACTACAGCATCACAGAGAGTAGGTACCATAACTGTCAGCTGTAGAGATTTATGCAGTATGTCTACAGTTTCGGCTCATATGTCTGGTCAGTGTCCCATGATATTGTGGTAATCTGACAATTCACTGGCAAACATTGTGGGTTGAGGTCAGTAATGGAAGACACACATTTGAGTGTCAGACTTCATACTCCTCAGAATATGCATGCTAATGCAATAGCTGTTATTCTATCAACTTACTATCTATATAGGAGCATACTGTAAAACATGTCCCAATCTCTGGACCTTTGTTCTCTCATTAAATATGGCTGTGTCTGGATTCCTTGTGCTAGGGGTATGGGAGGTATGATAGGTCTGTAGACGCTACTTTTACATGCAGGTGTGTGTGCTACAGGCTGCAGCTGCTGTTGCAGCCTAGAACACATGGGGAGAGTGTGAACACTTTAGAGAACAACAAGCTGTACATGTAACTGTGGCAGCTGTGGCAGCCCTGTCATTATGGCAGAGCGAGGGTAAGGGTACCCTTTACAGTCCAATCGAGGCATGTGATTAAGGTATATCTGTTATGCAACAGTGCCAATAACAGAGTAGTAGGCAACATATAGTTATGCTGTATGGATATGTGCAGTGTGTCCCTACCTGCGGGCCTTTGACTTGCAAAACTTGATAGTAGTTCATTAATTAGAAGTAACCTTTGCAGATAAAGATTGCATGACTCAGTCATTAATTGCTGTCTTTACAATAATGTAATTGAACTGCAACACAAGACTGGATTTGAACCCAGGGCTATGTGTGGCAAAATGTACTGCATGCAAGGCATTTAACAGACTGAGCTACTGAGTGACTGTTACAGCAGGTGTATTTGCAAGGTATATATGCAGACATACAGGCTGTGACACACATTGTCTGCATCCATCAGTATGTGAATGGCTATCTATGATTCTAATTCTGCACCAGGGTCAAAGTTGAACATATTCTTTGCCATTGATACCTTAGCAGGTGTCTTTCTACATGTTGCTGATACAAGAGCACATTTACCTGCTATTACAGGCCTCAGTTAGATCCATTTTTATGTCTCTGGCTGTCTATTGGTGTATTATTGCACCAGAGTCCAAGGTACATTCCCATTTTTCCCATTAATTTTTAATTTCAGTTTGTATGGTGTGGCACATTGCACAGCTCCACTGAGTCACACCTAATGACTGTAAGTAGCAATGACTATGTTTTGATGAAAATACCTGTTTTAATTAAGATCTGTGTGGCATGGAGGGTTAATGCAGTGTACTGCAGGTGTGATGGGCTTGGGTTTGAAACATGGCAGAGGTGTTTATTTTGTACTTGTGACTTATAATGTTATAAACCCATATACTCATTAGAGCTCTATATAACTGATTTAAGTGAAGCTGTATGACATAGTGTGCTGCGCAGCTCTGTGCTAAAAAAAATAAAGAAAAGAAAAAAGGGGAGATAGGAAAGTGGTGAAATTTGTGCAAGCAGGGGGAAAACATAATGAAAGGCGGGGAGGAGTTTGCAGGAAGGGTGTAGGAAAGAACCATAGTCCATTTCTTGTACAGCAACAGCTGTACACTTTGAAAGACTTTGTAGATGAATTTGAACTCTCAAACCCCAGAAAGAGGGGTGAGGACAACATAACTGTGTTATCAAGTGAATTGGACCAAATTACTTATGTCCAGTGGATATGTGAAAAATGGAGAGCTATTTATGGGGCGATATTTTTTGGGACAGGTGCCCATTTTATTTTTTTATTAAGGTGAGAGTGGAATGTTAGGGAAGGGACTTAGGTATGTGTGGGGAGGTAAGCTGGGTAGGAGAGGATGCATTTACAGACAGACAAGGCAGCAGACAGGGGTGGTGTGTGACACATGAGGTGGGTGAACATCTTGGATGGGGAGGGTGTTGTGGAATCCAAGTCGCACATGCCTCCAGACGGCAGCCATGTGACTCATGTCCCCACCCATGGGACTGTCAGCACTGCTCCTTCACTGCCCCAAGGCTGGCTGTACTGGATGCTGGACACCAGGGCAAGGCTGCCCCACTAGGTTGGCCAGCATACCCTCAATCTGGTGCAGGCGTTGTTCATAGCTATGATGCACAGTCCTGTGCACCATGACTGGCAGTTGATCCTGGGTGACAGCAGATCCTCCATCACCACTCCTAGGGGGAGGTTGGGCCCCATCCCCTGAGGTGTTTCCACTTGATGCCACAGATGGTGCAGAGGCAGCGAAGGGGGCAACACCGGTCTGGGTCCCAGATATGCCAGAACCCAGTGCCACAGCTGGTTGAGGCAAGGTAGACAGATCAGCTGGAACCGACCTACCCTGACATGCTGTGGTAATGGCTGTTTAACAATAAGTATAGGTTAGTTGTGAACAAATCATTGTTAGTAATAACAGCATGGCAGAACATTAAAAATAACCCAATTACATATCACTACATATTATGTGAAACACAACAATAAATAAGAGAACAGTCAGTATGTTAACAGCATGCCAGTAACAGTTATAGCATAATACCAGCAAAATAGGTAATTTAACAAGATATGTTAATATGCAACCATTATAATATATAACAATAATAAAACACGTCTCAAAATACAGTTAGTGTAACAACATATGTTAATAGTAAACCATAACCAATGAATAACAATAAGAAATAAATAAAGATAAGGGTTGGGGAGAGAGAGAAAAACAGTCCATTAGTAACATTTCTGGTTATTTCCTTGACACCAGTACTACTATCTACTCTATGGGTCTGTATTTTGTTTATGTGTACACTGACTAAAAGTCTCCTATAGCTGATGTAGGACGTACATATCTCCCAAGCTTTAAACTATAGGCCAAGCAGTAACAACTATGGGTACACAACTACACAGAACACTTGCACATCAGGTGGACATATGTAACTACCAAGGTATTCTGTGGGCTGATTTGCTGATACTTTGCAATTTAGGTAATCATTTCCATGGTAATCCTGTGACAGATTGATTATGCACTATTGATTACATAATGTAAAATTGTGACACTTGAGAGACATGTACGTGTACAGTACCAACACTAAACAGCTGTAATGCCTTTGTTGGCAGACATGGGATAGACACTAATAGCAGTGACTGCAGGAGACATCTGCATAGAATGTATTCATTGACTGCAGCAACTTTTAACAGGCACTCCAGGCGTGCTGCTATACTGGGATTACACATTTTACTTCTGACTAAACATCGCTGCTGAACACATTCTTGCTAATGATTTTAACAGTCTGTGACATCTAAACACACAATTATCTACTCAATATGGGCTACCTCACCCATTTACCTGCTATTCAAGTGGAGAGAGAAATTTTGAGCATTATGTGACTGCTACTGTAATATTTACTGCTACATACCACTGGATTTGAACCCTGGACTGTATGTGGCAAAATGTACTATATACAGAGCATTTATATAACTGACCTACTGAGTCACTGCTGATTACTGACTGATTGATATTTGCCTAGAGCTCACCTGGAACCAAAATATGACCTGGTAATAATACTGCAGTGTTATACTAGACTGCAGTGACAGTAGAACACACATTCATGAAATACAAGCATAACACATATAGTAGGTAAGCTATATTTCAGTATCATATATGTAAAGTCTATAATCAATATCAGCTCATAGAATGGGCTACCTCACACATATACCTTTATTACCTGATGCCTGTGGATAACAGAGCATTATGTGACCAATATTGGTTGAGAGACAGCCTTGAACAGTACGTATATGAGTTAACCAATATAATTTGCAGCCATTAGATTTGTATTCTATAGCTATTACAGTGTTATACTTGACTGCAACTCCTTACCTTACAGCCTAAATGCATACAGCTCTACTGCAATGGTTTTGACAACACAATCCTGATGTACACCTTTTTCCTAGGTGTTATTGGTATTATTTCATGTTTTTATTGCAGTACAGTTGGCATTATTCATTTATTGCAGTACAGCTCTAATTCCACATTTATTGCACTACAAACTTTATTGTATATACTTTAATGCAATTATTGGTATTGTTTCATGTTTTTACTGCAGTACAGTTGACATTCGTTTATTGCAATGCAGCTCTAATTCCACATTTATTGCACTACAAACTTTATTGTATATATTTTAATGCAGTTATTGGTATTGTTTCATGTTTTGATTGCATTACATTTGGCATTATTCATGTATTGCAGTACAGCTCTAATTCCACATTTATTGCATTACAAGCTTTATTGTATATACTTTAAGGCAGTTATTGGTATTGTTTCATGTTTTATTGCAGTACAGTTGCCATTATTCATTTATTGCAATACAGCTCTAATTCCACATTTATTGTACTACAAACTTTACTGTATATACTTTAATGCAATTATTGGTATTGTTTCATGTTTTATGGCATTGCTGCTCTCCATGCCATGCAAACATGCTTTTTTCTTTAAAAAAATAAAATAAAAATAAAACAAAGGACATTGCTGGGAGTCTCATAATAATCTGCAGCCACAGTTAGTACTACTCATTTCCCTACACTTTCTCAATAACTGTTTTCCTCGGCTTTCCCTCAGCAATGCACCATCATTAATATGAATGGTGTACTGCCAAGGAGGAGCCGTGACCACGAACATGGATACATTATTTGTAGGCCCTACACTGTGCCTACACAGATTTTATTAAATCCTGGGGTCTGTTTTCATAAGCGGAAATTTTGTGAATTATACTACTGATTGTTAAATGTAATTTCTAATCATTGCTATGGTTCAATTTCATATTTTTTGTATTTAAATATAAGCAAAATTCAAGCAGACTCTTCATAATGAACCAAGAAAAATGTTGTTTTATATGTAACAAATATAATTGTAGAGTGCACGTTTACTGGCATAAAATGCCAGCTTCCAGAAAATTTCCATTTTTTTTTTATATTACGCTGACAGCCTATATTCTGGAATTATATGGGCTTTTTCTGGCGAAATGGAAGAATAGTAGGATGGTTTCAAAAAGGACTTCCACCAGCAATAAGCCCTAAGTTATTACTGCTGTAGGTGGCCCTTTCTGATTCAGAGACAAGCCCACTGCATGGTGTGTAGGATCACCTTATGGGTCATCTTCTTGGCTGAGCTATTTGATGAGGCATTTCAGAGGAGAAGTCTATGCTAATTGCCCATATGCTCTCCTCCAGAAATATCTGTGATAAGACAATTACACAGCCAAATGATTCAGATAATAACTTGGCTGCATTAGCTTGGCTGGCCAAGTTTAACTTGACCACAGGTTTATGTTCACCCATTACTTTCAATGGGATAAATCATTTTAGAAGTATGTACCAGAAAGTGTAGTGGACAGGTAGTGGTGGGGGTATGTATGGGTGTAACTGCATATGTTCATGTAAGTGTAGGTATGAATGGTGTCAGATAAGTAAGTGTGTGTATGAATGGTGTCAGATAAGCAAGTGTGTGTATGTGTGTGTCACTGTGTGTATGGGAATTAAGGGGAAATTAGATGATAGGTAAAGCAGGTGTGTACAACTGTGTGTGTGAATAGGTGAGTGTGTCCATGAATGTATTTAGGTAGGGGGCTGAGTATTTGCATGAATTTCAGAATGTGTGCATATCTATGTGTCTGTAGCGGCAGTTATACCTCCAAACTCCCCTAAAATAATGAGCAAACACTGCAATATTAGGGGAACACTAGACACCTGGGAAATCTAAATAATAGAGTAAACTCATTTAAAAAGTTAATAGAACAACATTTTTTGCAACACAAAAATGTGTGGGTGGGATAGAACACAAGACACCAGAGATACTCTTGACATAGAACCCTCTGGTTGATAACATTTAAGAGAACAACAATTCTGCACTACAAAAGTGCTCAATATCAGGATAAACTTTATCTTTAAATATAGACAAATACCTATTTCTGCCTTACATCTTCTTGCTCTCCCTTCTTCACTCACTTCTTTACTTCTATCAATTTCTCTCCCCTGGCTTTCTCTCTAAATCTGTCATAAGCCTACTTTTTTCTCACTTCATATTGCAATTCCTGTTTTTATTATACTAACGTATCTTTACTTTCTGTTTCAATGGCTAAAATTTCTCTAATTATTAAATCATTGTCATATAACTTGTATCCAGTCTTAACCACTGATTTCATGTTATGTCTAATTTGTTATAATTATTTAATTTGCATTTGTTTTATGTATTATTTTTAAAGACTGTAAAATTATTATTCTTAAAATGTTTTGTAATACTTTGGAACTTTTTTCCATGGGTGTCTGCTGAAATGGGCTCCTACCCTGCTGCACTTTCCTGGTAATTGAATGTCATCAATAAATAACTAACTAACTAAATAAAAAGAAGTACAGGTGAGGGGAAACATTATGCACCAGTGATGCTGTTTAAATATTACTCTATAGTCAATTAAAAAGTTAATAGAATAACAGTTTTCCAGCATGGAAGACATGTGGGTAGGGAGAACACTAGACACCAGGGATGCTCTTTAAATATCACCCTACAGTCCTGAGGTGATGAGTACTCTTTGTATAGGATAATTACCTCCCATGATGAGATGTAGATGCCATTGCATGAATGTGATCTGTGGCAACTTCACTGCATTGTTACAATAAGACTTGGGATCCACCCTGGCATGGAAAGTTTGTGACTGCTGGATTGTGACCTGGATGGAGTGAACGGGTGAGGTGTCCTGTCAATGGAGACCAGGTGCCATCACCATCCAAAATGATGGTTGTCAGTGTTGTACACTTCCAGATGCAGGTGGAGTCTGAGAGTCTACCCTATATGGCCACCCCAGGTCCATACTCTACTCCAATATCACCAACAGTGTGGGCAATAATGATGGCATTGACACTCATCTACCTTGAAGTGGAAATGTAAGTGGTGTGTGCGACCACAGACATTGTGAGACCAGTCAGTACTGTGTCCCTGGATTCCATGTCCTTATAGAGCTGCTACTGATAAAGACAGGTTACATCTTCATGAAAGCCACGCAGCACATAATCTGCTCCATGCTAGACATGGATGCAGCAGGTTGTGCCTGGATGATAGTCTAGCACATGTGTTGATAGCTGTTCGGTACTACCAACAAACTGCGGGCTGACTGTCATGCATCATGGTGTTAGATACCCTGAAAAATGAACACAGTGAACTCTGCTGCAGCTACAGATGCAGCATAGCTGGTACTCTGAGTTATGGGGGACCTTTCTCTCCCTCTGGGGACATTGAGTGTTGAGACCATACAGCTACAGGTTTATCTATGAGCAAGGTTATCCTTCACCCTGTACTGTGGGTGGATGTCTACCTATGATTCAAACAGACAGTGCCACTGTGCTATCTGATTCTCACTCAGGTGTCTGGGTATCATGATTATTATCAGTCACTGCACTGGTGTCAGCATCAGTCTACTGCCCTATAAATACCCAATGAAAAGTACATCAGAGTAAGTATGAGTATCTGTGCAATGATTGCATCATGTGACTTGCTTGTGATGTGTGTTCTTGCAAGATGTTCCATACAATCCCAGCCTACCTACGTTGCCATCCTGTCATGGCTTGACATCTGATGTTCCTATAAACTAAATATAAGCAGTATAAACTGTGCTGTTATACAAAAATCTAGTGTATGCAATGCTAACCTGATGCATCATCCACTAAAATGCATGGGGGCCATCCTAATGCCAGTGTCCACTTCTCCAGAGATGATAACAGTACATAACCCCCCCCCACAGAACATCAAAAATTCCTCTGAATTTGTTAATCTCTTAGTGAGAATCACACACTTAGACTCACACCCATAGCTAAACTTTCAGCTGCTGTGGAATGTGTCTTTGCCTTGACATAGCATATCATGTCAGTAAAATGCTTATTATGCTGCTGTATGATGCAGTTGTGGCCCCCATGAGATTTTTGTCATGGACCATTGTTTGTCACACTTGATCCCATAAAGGCAAGTTAATTCCCTCTTCCCTCCATGGGCATTGCACTTCAGCCTTGAATGCCTGTAGTAAGGTATCATTTTCAGCAGGACTGAAATGTCTAGCCTCTACTGTCCATCTTGTTCTCTGGACATGCAAACACTTGTGAACATGTGATTTTTATATATAGATGGTAGGGTTATGATAGTTTATCCTGCTGTAGCTGAAGGGACAAATATGGGAATACGTACAGCAGGTATGCTTGCCACACACTGGTACATATGCACTCCCTACAGGGCTCATCCATTTTGTTAAGACTTCTTACAGGTATGTATAGGGTACACAGGTAATGGAATGATGTACACAACATAGCAGGTTAACCTATAGATTACACAGGGCATAACCCTCTCCGTAAGAGATGACAAGCATGTACAGAGTCATGATGTCCTGATATCATGGGCTACCTTCTTTCCAAATATGTATACAATTAAGAATTACAATTACTTATATTTATTCAGCTAGTCACATGTAAAGTAATGTCTCATTCAAGAATACACATTCTTAGGAAGGCAGATATCAAACAGTTACCACACACGGTAAGTGGGTGCTGAAACACAAGTGTTAGGGTGGATTTCTTCAAGTATAATTATTTCAAACATTGCTTCTGTGCAATCTAGGCTAGAAAAATATACTTGTTCTCTGTGAAATTATTTCAGAAATCATGCTGCAGTTTGAGATAAATAAATATGTCCAGGGATTGTTTGTTAATCTGCCGGTGAGACCAAAGTATATTTGGCATAGAATTGTATTTGGAAACAAATGTAGAGACAGATGAATCTATGATTATATTCTATGACCTTGCTTTCATAACATGTTCTGTAAGAAAAATGACTGGACTGAGCGCATGAGAAATGTGTTCAGAAATGGAAAATGTTCCAGAAGGCATAATCTGAGTTTTCATGTAAATGTTGAAAAGAGGGTTTATTGCATGAGGTAACAATCACCTAATTGTAACTGGAGAATATTCCATACGAACCACCTAAACTGAGGAACTGCTGATTTTGTACCATGTATGTACATATCTAGTCTGACATGTCTGATTTGCATTTTGTATTCTCAAGATACTGTTGTCCTGTTCAGAATAAACCTATTTGCCACAGCATGATTTATGTCTCCAAGGATCTTATTCAAAACAATCTACAGTCAGATCTTTTCAACTTGCAGAACATTACGTGCATCTTCAGAGCTGGCTATGAGCCCAGGAAGTGCCCTAGTCTTCCTAACATCAATCTCATTCTCTTATCTCCAAAATCAGGTGCAAATTCTGAAATAATCAGGGACATTTTCTAAAATATTAGTGCTATTAAATTTATATTTTGACAGAATAGAAAAATGTGAATTAACATGCATTTTCTGAAGTAAAAGAAGTCAATAACTAATTATTCTTATTATTTATGAAGTGTAATTCATCAACTTTTCTCTAAAAATTAACAGTTTTAGGAAGGATTGAGAGGGACAGAGCAAAAGTATAAGCCAAAATCAGGGACAGTTGAGATATATGCCCACCAGATATCCAGCACAGTTTTTGAAATTTGCATGACAGTGTGTAAAATAGCAGTGTGCTTTAAAACCAACGTAGATTTATACCTCTTTGTGTGACATGTATCAAAGTAGGCCAGGTTGCATGGATGTTTATGAATCACTTTATTTTGCTGCTACATATCTTCATCTAGACGTGCAGGCTGCTGCCTGCTTTTGTTTTTAATGGACAACATATAACCATGAACTTGTGAGGGAGGCCTGCATGATTCACGTATCGTGATACTTTGCAGCTACATGTTATGCTGCCTGCAATTCAGAAATGATGCTGCACTCATGATTCACAGGTCATCAGGTTATTCTTCATGAAAGTCCCACCATTTTCTGTGGATATTCATAGGTTATGGCAGCTCCTGCTTGTGTCTACACGATGTGAAGGAAATCACTATTATGCTCTATTTCCTTCATAGCCATTTCAAGGATGAGGCTACTGGATTCCTATGATAGATACCTAGTATGACTTGACTGAGGTCTTGACCTCAGTCACGAGCATTACCAAGATGTAGGAACAGTGGAGGCTTCCTTATGATGACCTTCCGACACCTCAGTCCTAGTGATCTCTATGCATGGGAAGAGGAGGTTAGGCAATATTAACCCAAATAGTATTGTAAGTAGACAGCAAAATAATTGTTATTTTGTTTTCAGCTATTCTTGCTACTGGTAGGTATTTGCCAGGGTCAGTATAACATATATATTGATATTTTTTTTCTAACAGGAATGAATTTTAATAGAAATTGTAATGTCTAATCAATGACAGTCTCATTTTATAATAAACTTAATATATGCTAACAGGTTTACTATTAAAATGTTGAACGGCACTACGTCGACTGTACTATAGTCGAACACGGAAGTTCGAAAATAGTAATGTCAACATCAAAAAAAATCTAGGAATGGTTTTAACATGGGTCGAGGTAGGTGTTCAGTATTATTCAGAACTACAAACATCTCCCCTACCTCAACCCATGTTAAAACACAGTCCTAGATTGTTTTTTTGTCGTCGACATTACTATTTTCAAACTTCCGTGTTCGACTATAGTACAGTCGATGTAGTGCCGTTCGACATTTCAGTAGTAAACCATGCTAACATTATGTACTACTGAACTATCTTCAAATTCAACTGTAATCATATTTATACCTAAAGCAGATTATTATTCTTTGCCATAGCATGAAGAAAGCTCACTCACCTTTAATTTCATTACAGTTTATTCACATCTGGCTGATACCACTTAGAAAATCTGTATGTAAATCTTACAGTTATGGGGTTTGTCTTTCCAGTACTTAAAGAGGAACCTTATAAAAGTTAAGCATATCTATCTAATCAATTTATAGTGTAAAGGTATTGCATGAATATTAGCTAGGATGATCCCTAGTAGCCAAATGTTGGGGGAATCACCCCCTAATAATAGCTTGGTGCCCAGTGAAAGGCTTCAGTTGTAGTCATCTACATCTCCTTAATTTGGGGACAACTCCATATCATGTGTATTTGGTCTGTTGTATGTCATTTGCCATGCCAGCAGTTATTGGAAGTAATAAGCCCCCACTTGTGTAGATGTGTTGGATAATGATTCACCACAGAGTTGTATGGATAATAATTTGTTCTAATTACACTGTACAAAATATGTGTATTGTTTATATTCTCATGGCAATGAGTCCAATTCTCCATGATCAGATTCTTCATATGGCATGAAGTAAGAAGGAATCCTTGTAAAAGTGACTAGGGTTAATATTGGTACATAAGAGTATAGTTTAACCCTCTATTTCTTAAATGTTATTAATCTTTCATCTGATTTATCTGCATTCTCTATTTTATATTTGTGGACAGTAGATTGCAGCTGTAAATATTGCCACCAGAACTGTTTTGTGTTCTTGAATATGGATTGTAAAGAATTAAAATCATAAACCATTTGTCAATCTCTTGGATGCTGATTAAGAAGAATATCTCAGCTTTAATTCAATTATTGCAGTAATGGATTTCTGCTGCTATTTGCCAATCTTCTAAATCCCATAATGTTCTCCAAAGTATGTTCTTATTAGAATTTAACCCCACTAAATACCTTATTTTCTACCAAATGTTCCAAAACCCTAAATTCTACACCTTATTGGAATCATGTAAAGTGTTTATTTTATTTTATGTTTTATAGAGTTATTTCCATGCATAGCTATATTGGGTGTGGATTAAGCCTGGACTTAATAAATTGACAGAGAGATACTACCTTATTAGACTTCTGTAGATTGGAACCAAACCCCACCTAGATGTTTTTGGAAGAATATTTTTTTTCAGTATAGCAAGTATGTAATCACTGGCATAGCCATGGGTGCAGCCATGGCACCCAATTTGGCTAATGTAGCCCTTGGGAAATGGGAAGAGCAGACAGTGTTTTGAAGTTGGTATGTGGATTCCATCAGATGTTATCTACACTTTATAGATAACATTTTTTATCATATGGAAAGGAGAATAATCCACCTTGAAAGTTTTTTGACTTCATTAATCAATCCACTAACTTTTAAATTAATGTGTGACCTCAGCAGAAAAGCAGTTAACTTTCTGGACCTCACCATAACTAAAGATCTGGAGAAGGGTACTCTAACAATCTCTTTAGGAACCCCACTTGAGTAAACATGCTGCTACACAATAGCAGCCTGTAGCATCAAATCACAAAAAAGAATGTTGTGAAATCCCAAGGAATGAGGATTGTGAGAATTTTGAAAGAATTAAAATATTTTTTCACCAATCTAATGAACTTACAAAGGGATTTTATGTTAGGAGCTACAGGGGAAAATGCTTTACAATATTCTGGATCGAATTAGAACTGTGAAACAACAGAATGACCCAAACCTAAATGTGCCGCAGGTAGGACTACTAGGGAATTTGACACAGATATACTGACATACTTTCAAAAATGATGAAAAGAGAAAGAGGATTATGGTGTTAGCATTCACCACTGACTACAAAGAAATCTGTAAAGTAATTACAGACAACTGGATCATCATTTAGAGAACAAACAGATAGAAAAAAATACTTGAACGTTGATCCTCCTTTGTGTTTAGTAGAACAAAGGATGTGAGAAACTGGGTTGGCAGCAAAGGTAAAACCATGGAAGAAAATAGTGGGACCTTAAAATGTGGACCACCCTACTGTACCTTTTACAAATATCTGAGTAACTCTGACCATTCTATTGCCCAAACTCCAGCAACACTTTCTGGAGTCACAAGAGGTGCAATTGTAACACCCAATTTGTCATATACCGGGCCCAATGTGTCTCTTTTAGAAGTTTATATGTGGGTTATACTATTAACAAACTAAAGGTCAGAATGGACCACCATTTATCAGACATAAGACTTAAAGTGCTCAAACATCCACTGCTGAAGCACCAGCAGGAAAACCCTGGATATGAAAGATTCAGCTTTCATGTACTGGATAAACTAGAGATGGAGCCTCTTGAAGGCAAGATGAATGCCATTTTAGAGCAAATGGAGCACCATTGGAGCTTCAAAATAAATGCATGAAAACCACTTAAACCCAATACTTGCATTTCTATTAAAAGTGTTTTAATTCTGAGAAAGCTAAATCAGTCTGTTTTATTGAAAACAAGATAAATTGGTCTGGAAATTTACAAAAAGGTCTGATAAAAAATGGACACCTAAGCACTTACACTCCTATATTGATTTCTCAGATGGATCTGAAGAAGCCATATGGCAAAAGCATTATTAAAATGTTAAAATGTTAGGCAAGCCTTGATATTTCAAGCAGGACAGTTCAATTAAAGTAGTAACATATGGTTCTTTTTTAGACAAGGAACAAGGAATTATCTTTCTTGAGTGGGCTGAGTCACTGCTGGACTTTCTTGAATATAGTTAACTGATAGTAACACAAATACTGTAAACGGATTGGAGAGGGTTATCCAGTGTGGATACCCCATCCCATTGGCGGACATTTGTTCATATTCAAATGAAGTGTATTTTACCTACACCAATTAAATCACCTGACTATTCTGAGCCCTCACCTCACAAAGCCCTTATAACCAGGGCACAACTCACTGTAAAACCATTAGGATTTGACTGCAAGAACACTCGTCCATCTGTGAAGACTAAATAAAACAGTTTTTCTAAAAACTGCATCAGTTGCCTTAGTCTTCTGGAGAGGAGGGACAGATAAGCCATCTACAGTCAGCTATGGATCAGATTTGCGTGTATCCCAATCAAAGTCTTTATTTGTTTGTCCTGAAATCCAGGTCCCTGGATTACAGGTAGGATATCACAAGCTGCCTTTGATGAGTCAATATTTGGTATTCAAGTGTATGTGGGTTACTATTTGTCATTTCATTGACAGGTGGAAGTGGTGGATGTGGCATTTAAAGTAATTACTCTTATTATGGTTGTTGCATGTACTAGTTATGGAGTTGGATTATGCTACACAATCTCAAGGTGCCCACACACTGCCATGTTTTCATGTTTAACAAGGCCATATTTCTGTCTAATTATATGAACATATGCATAGAGCACATGTGCTGCCTGTCATATAGCTAACGAGACATTATCTGAGATTGTGACTTGTACACATTGTTCTCTCATCTTACCTTTTACCTTTCACAGCTCTATGATGTGACCCTTTCACTTTCATCAGAAAGCAGAATGAGATAGCAATGGTGTCACGTACAAGGGGAGGCAGGAGAGACTAGTTGCCAGGTAGAGTTAGTTCCAATTATAAATGCTGATGTGTTTTAAATGTGTTCAGTCTTTTGTCAGGAAAGAGTCATTCGTAGTAAACTTCCTATTGTGTTTCTTCACTGTTGGTCTGGACAGATTTGCTTAACAGGCACTTCAGTTGTGGTTCACCCTTGATGAGGCTATAGTTGTGGAGAATGAAGGTGATGAGGAGTGGAGTGTTTCATTGGGGGTAGCCTGGCAACATTGCCTTAGGTGGCCCAGCCACACTTGGAGCAGTTGGTAGAGGCTGCAGTGGAGAGAGCATTGGACAAATATATGGCCTAGATGGATAAAATCCTGAAGTCAGTATTAGATTCACTCACCCAACTAGATAGGGCCCTTGAGCTACCAGGGAAGAGTGTAACCATAACATAGGGCTGGTGTAGCACGCAACATATTGCAGCTCATACCTCTTCCTATCCCTGGCCTGATGTAATCCATTCTTCCTGAATCAGAATCCATACAGTGTGAATTGACAAGTCCTCTGCATAACCACGTGTCCGCCTTAAGGTTTGTCTCTGTCCATCCAACATTACTCATCCTAGTGTGTGCACATCCACTCCTGTTTGTCTGCACTGATCAATGCATGTCAGTCTGCTCCTGCACACTGTCCTACAACCTTTTCCCACTTGTCATTTCCTTTCACCCTTCCCTCTTTCCCTCTGTCAATTTAAATAAATAATGGGGCCCTATTTCCACCAAAACATGTTGGTCTGCCTTCTCCCCATAATGCACACTCCTATATGTTGTCTTTCTGTGTCCCTCTCCTTACTGCCTTCCCTTTTTTCCTACTTTCTTATATAGCCCTTTCCTCCTTGTCTGTGAACCTGGCAGCTTTGTGTGGCATTTTGTGCCATCATGCTGAGAAATGCACTACCAAGTACAGCATAGGCTCTGTATATAATGACTAATACTGAGATGCAGTAGACTGTGAAATAACATTTTCAGTTCTTACAAGATCTGCACAGTGCAGCATATTGGCATGCTATGGATTGTGTCTTGTACTTCTGTGTACACGTTTCACTGCACTACTGTGTCTGCTTGCATAGCCGCTGTGCTGCTTATTTGGGTCTATATTAGAACGTCAAAAGTTTATTATTTCGAATGTTCTAACATCGAACCCTATTCAGCGAATGCTGAAAATAGTGAAATGACAGATAACCGAATTTTTTCTTAGGGAAAGAATTTGGTTGTCCGTTTCTGTCATTTCACTATTTTCTGCACTGTGGTGGAAAGTTACAGGTCGGGTTCAGGTAAGTGTGCGATTGGGCATGGGTTAGGTGAGTTAGGGTTAGGGCGCGAGGGAGGTATGTGTGCAATTGTGTGGACGTGAGGATTAAGGTGGGTTAGGTGAGTTAGGGTTAGGGCGTGGGTGAGGCGAGTGTGCGATAGTGATGGACCTTAGGGTTAGGGTTTGGGTTAAGGTAAGTGGATAGTTAGTAGTGTTTGTACAGTTTAGTGTAGGGTTAGCTGCAAGATTTTGAGTGTATGTGTGTGGATTGCTGTTTGTTTGGCGTGCTTGTGTTGTGTGCATGTGTTTTGGAACAGCAAATTTTTTCCCTAGGAAAAAATTTGCTGTTCTGAATGTTCGATGTTGTCAGCATTCGCTGAATAGGGTTCGATGTCAGAACATTCGAAATAATGAACTTTTGATGTTCTAATATAGACCCACTTATTTATGTACCCTGGAGTGCAGGTACTTGCACTGAAGCACTTTATGCCTCACTTTGGATATTTAATTACTTCCTAAACAGTGCTGCCAAGCTGGACAAGTCTTGCACAGAAGTGCAGCCCATCTCTATGAATTCCCGCTATAATGACAAGATATTTTGTCAGAGTAGCAAGAAATGCCCAGAATTAATAAACAAAGTGTTAAATTTAAACTAGACTTAGGTGTAAAGTATAATATTCTGTCTGATA
The DNA here is from genome assembly GCF_019279795.1 of Protopterus annectens. Lineage (NCBI taxonomy): Eukaryota > Metazoa > Chordata > Ceratodontiformes > Protopteridae > Protopterus > Protopterus annectens. The sequence goes on from NC_056731.1 coordinate 1,696,832,765, forward strand.
ATAATTTTCAAATTTTCAATTTGTATAGTTATCTCCTTTGGGAAAAAACATGCACCTGTGAATTACCACATAGGTGGCAGTACACTAAACACCAAAATTGTGATGAGACTTAGGGACACAGGTGGACAGTGGTCTCACCTTCGATAAACACATTGCCACAACAGTCAGGAAATCCTTCTATGTGGCACACCTCATCACTAAGGGCTTTTCATCCAGAAAAAAGGAGATTATTGTCCCACTGTACTCACCCCTCATTAGATCCATTATAGAATACAATGACCCATTTGGTATGTACCTCTCAAGATACCTGCAACAACTGGAAAGGCTGCAGAAATACCTCACTAAAAGAATCACAGGCCTAAAGCAGATACCCTATGCTGACTGCCTTAAAAAACTCCAGCTATACTCTGTCGCATATCGTCTACTCAGAGGCGATCTCATCTCTGCTTAACATACAAGGCCATGTCAAACCCAGAGCTGTTGGACATGCTACACTTAAAGAAATCCCAATTCCTCAGAGCCACAAGCTTCAGGAATCTAAACCTTGTCATCACAATAAACAAAACATGCTGGAGGGATAGGTTCCTGACCCAGAGACTCTGCAGACATGTCTCTTTGGCCCTCTTCAAAAGGAACCTTGACGATTAGATGGGAGAAAGGAAATTCACCCCGGGGATCATGTCAGTCGCCCTGCTAGACAGGGGTCCAGGAAGTAAATAGTGTGGGAAGAAATAGCCAGGGAATTGTTATGGCTAGGCTTGTATAGGCCCTAGGGCCGATAGCCTAGTACCAACCTAAGAACCTATGAACCACTTGACTAAAAGACACAGAAAAAGACCATTGTAAAATCTTCAAATACATCAAGTAACACAAACGAGCAAAATTTCTTTTGGAATGAATTCAAGCATAAGTACAATAATCTTTTTTAAATCAAAACTCTAAGCAAGGAAATTAGTTATTTTAATATCTTGGTTGCTTGACTTGTGAGAAGTTTTGGGAAGTTAGGAATGATTAAAAATTCATTATAATAGCTCTTAGCACATAAGTTCATGGAATGTTCCATAGTGGTGGAGCCATCTGCAATACTCTCCATGTGGAGCTCTAGCAATATTATCCCTCACAAGTGTACTTTTTACATGATTAGGGACTTTATCAGGATAATTAACTTCTGATAACTCCATTGTTCTAGGAAAACACCAGTGGCTCTCTTGAGCAGACCTAAACAGGAACTGGACTGAATTGAAAGCTTGTTTGTCATTAACCAGACAGAGAGCCTACAGAATGGGAAAATAATATGGACAATAATGAAACATGAAAAGATTACTATATGCATATAAGTACAAGTTCTAAATAAAAGGATTGCAACAGGGCATTACTTCTTATTACTTTTGAAGAAGAAGTTGCAACAATACCAAATAATCATTTCTTTTCAGCAGTAGAAGCAAAAGGAGTTCTAGCAGATGAAGCTAGAAGAGGAAGGATTAAAATTATATATATTTAATATGCCACTAGAAAAGTATGGATTTCTAAGACTTTTTGTTTGGTATTTTATCAACATCTGAGGTACGTCAAAGTGTTGACTATTACTTAAACAACTAAAAGTCAGGAAGGTGTTATAAACATAACTGATGATTTATCAGAATGGGATCAGACAGTAGAAGAACATAACAAGAGACAAATACCTCTGCTGAACAAACTGATACAACATAATTTCAAATGAAACAAATGCAAGTGTAAATATTTATTTATTTATTTGTTTGTTTATGCCTTGCTGACTGGGTTGGTCCCACTAGACTAATGACCTCTTTCATATGATAACTGTTAGCAAGGACAGAAGATACATTATGGGAAGAATGCATTGAATGTAGTTATTGCATATATATATATATATATATATATATATATATGTGTGTGTGTGTGTGTGTGTGTGTGTGTGTGTGTGTGTATATATATATATATATATATATATATATGTGTGTGTATATATATATATATATATATATATATATATATATATATATATATATAGGGAATTGATGTATGCAAGCTGAAAACACCTCTGTATTATCCATTTCACCATTCACAGGAAGACATGGACCTTACAAATGTAATGTCAGGTAACTCATAAATGGGCATGTTTATGCAAAGAAATGACAGTGGCAACAATAGGAAAGGGGTTTATCACCTACGAGGATTTAATAGACAAGCAAATGTTTTATAGTTATGTAAATGCTACATGCCAGTCTAATAACAAACAATACACATAAGTGAACAATGATGACAGAGTGGATAACGTGTCTGGAGTCTACGTTTGCCATTGCTGATTTGCAAACATGTCTGAGATAGTAATACTGGGTATGCTCATGTGCAGTTACAGGGAGCAGTGACAGAATAGCACAACAGAATAAAAAGTGTTGTAACAGAGGACCAGTCACAATTTCTGATGGTCTCACTGCATGCCATACAGGAAGAAACATTTATGGAATCACATATCTGCCATTAAGCTGTATATCGTGAAAAAAACAATGGCAGTATTAAACACATGTCTGGAGGAAGACATGCAATGCAGAGCATAATTTCCTAGTGAATAGGTAATGCATATGAGCAAGGAATAACATAAGAAATATTTGCATCATGTCATTTTACAACATACCTGAACAGATATCAGAGAGATGCATAACAATCATGGGTGCCATATGCATACTCATATCGGTCATGTAAGGAAGAACACCCTCGAAGGGCATACAACATTATAATACCATATAAGGTGTATTTATGACCTACCATGCATGAAAATGCCTGAAAAAAGCTACTCCTTTGAGTGTGTATAAGCCTTGTTGTCTGATAGATGTTACTAGAGTCAAACCCCTGCCTATTATACAAGCCTCTCTCTAGACCCCTGTATTTACAGCATGCACCACGTTAGATAGCAATGGAGGCTGTCATAAATAACTGATCTACGTGTGTGTTAACACAGGAGGTATGAATATAATATGAACAATCTGATTTTGTTCACAATGCCAGAAAGGAGCTACACATGTTACTGTCTGCACTGAGCATTACAATATCACTGCTTCTTTAACAAGGAAGCTGTTTCCATCATGTAGGGCACACACTGTTTCAGAATTGAACATCAGTCTGTCTGTGTAGGTATGCTATAAATGCCAGTGCTCACTGCATGTGTCACAGGAGCACTCACAGTATGACATGTCCTGAATAAACATTTCACTGCTATGCAATAACAACCTGTGATGATAAATCATTGTCTAGCATAAAAATGACTATTAATAACTAGATACAATGGTGTTTATGTAACATCAGTACATTCATATTATGTTACCCCTTTCAGGAATTGAACATAAGTCATGTGATTCTACTGACTAATGACATTTTGATGGACCACAAGAGCCACAGTGGAAGTCTTACAATTAGTATGACAATCCACCTATACTAACTTATTACATCAGAAGCATGTGTAATAAAAAATATTTGAGATAAACGGGATCACAGAGGATTCTCCCACTGTAAATGAACACATCATACTTGTGATACATGGCATTCATGCATTACAGTATAAGGCCCAACAATGCTAACAGGCTGTGGATGTGAACACATGAGCATTTGACAGCAGATAATATATGATATTACACAGGATGAATGCACCAGATTAGAAATGTCAGTACAGTTGTGACATATGTGGTTATGTGGTTGCCCTTCATGATATCAAATTACTAAATGCTCAAAAGTCAGTAACTCGAAATTATAAAGTCAAACCAACAAAAATCCCAAAACCCACAAGCACGAAAACAAAAAACCCTGAACATACAGAACACATACACCACACAACACGCACACCATACAACCTACATAACATAAACTACAAGCCCTAGACTACATGTACGCAGGGGGCAAGCCCCCTGCACCCCCCCACACCCCCTACTTATATATTCTACCTCCAAGATTGCACTAATACACACACAAAAAAAAAATCACCACACAGACATTTTAAACTGCCTCGCACACACACAAACACATCACACATACAAAGACACATCCAACACTCACACTCATACTCCCTCCTCCCTTCCCTAACCCACATGCACAACTTAAAAAACACACGCATACACTCACTTACCTTCACTTCCATAAAACATCACAACTCACACACTTCCCGTCCTGTTGCGCTTCTGCATTTTCGACTTTACAGTCTCGAGTTACTGAATTTCGAGCATTCAATAATTCAAGATTGTGAAGGGGAACCGGTTATGTGACGGCATTACATCATGTTTTTTTTTTTTCTGCAAGGGATACTTGTGCCTCTAATTGCTGTAGTATGTCAATAACATACAGCATGTGATCTCATTCCCTCATGCCTGTGGATAACACTTCTTATATATGTTATGTAAGGAACATGAAAACTGCTGTTATCATTACTCTGAATAAAAGCATTGCTATGTGACAAATTGTCCTAGCTTTTAGTAAAAGAGGCCAACATCTATATAACTACAAAGCAAATGTGACTTGACAACAATGTTAGTGACGTGTACAGTCACAATAACACTGACATGACATAGTCTGAACAGTAATGGAATGATTTCAAATAACTACACAAGATCACAAACTAAACATCATTGCCTGAATCACAAGCACCATACTACCATATTCAGATACATCTGAGAGGTGCACAGTTAAATGGATGGCATCACCACTGTTTATTAGCTGGATGTTTATGCTAAAAAGTGTCTGAAGTGCACAATAACACTGTACAGCAATATATCATATATATCATTGCAGAATAGTATACACAGTATGAGGGTGAAAGACACACAAATAGCTGGACTCCAACATAGTACATTTGTAGTTACATAATATACAAAGTACACTATGAAAGTTAAGCAACACAGGAGAATGAACACACCAGATGTGACATACTACAGGTATGTTAGCAATATGTAATCATTGTGTGGACAAAGAGTTATTTCCCTGGTGATGCTAAGATTTGTTATTGTCACAGAGTGCCACTGTAATTCAATCTCATAATTAGAAGGATATATGAAGGTGGTTGTGAGGTGGACAATGGTATATGACAATAATAACTGTCACACTACTGAAGCAGTGATGGAATCAAATCAACTACTTATCCACTTACACCATCTATACACCCATTATCAGCAGCCAGCATCACAGGAGAATTATAACTATAATTGAGACATACAGCATCTATGTAGGATGACATCATGAGTGTATTGCCAAGGAAATATATCTGGAAGCATTATTATTATTACAGCCAATTAGGGCTTGAAAAATATGTCACTACAAATGTGTGTACAAAAATATGGACTCCATTGGCAGTTACACTTGTAGAAGTTAAGTGCTGCTCTATTTGAACATCCTACCTATCTAGTTACACATTATTGAGAATAGTATAAGACATGCAAGCACCACAGGAGAAGACTGACATTCAAATAGCTTCAGTTCACTTGTAAAACAATGGCCTCATCAGTGTGTTGAACCAGGGTGTAGGCAGACAATATAATATCATTGTATGCTCTTACTGATGTCACAGAAAACACCTTGCATTTGAAGAATGGAAATCTCCTTCTGCTCCACTCCACTAACCACTTGCACTCTAAAAACATTAAGTGGGTGTTTTCCAACCCATGTTACTGTTATTTGAAGTATTATTTTACAAATTTGTAGACATAGTTTTGTCTAAAAATACAAGGTTTTATTTACATAATAAATAGAACATTGTAATCATTACATTACAAACAGTATGCATAGCTACACTATTGTATTGCAATGAAGTTGTGGATGTGAAAGGTGGGCTTGGAGGATGGTATAGTCATCTATGATTTTAAAACTTTCGTCCTGAGTACAGGCTGAGTGAGTACATGCTCACCTAAATGTAAACACATTACCACACATACATACAAGTCTTCCACGGTGAATATTGAATCTCTTACCTATCTAGTTACACAATCTAGGGAACAGTGTACTAGTTGCAAGTACCACAGGAGAAGTCTTTTGTCAGGATGACCTCATCAGTATGCATCATACAGGATGTTTCTGTAAAAGTTGGTATAAGGGCGCTGTGTATATATTTAAATACATTCTCTTCAGGGGAAATAGAGACAGCAACAAACATTGCACAAGTGCACACACATATAATTCTTCCATGGTGAGTATCCAACATCTTGCCTACCTAGTTTCACAATCCAGAAAGTACTGTACTGGTTGCAAGAACCACAGAAGTAGTCTTACACTCAGACAAAAGAGTGCACTTTTGTCAGAATGATCTCAACAGTGTGTTTCATACATAGTTTAGTAAAAATTGTGATAGAGCTGTGAGAACAGTTAAATGTATTATTCTCAGGAGAAGCAGATACACTACCAAGTGATACACACAGTCTCACACACATGTATCTTCCATATTGATCATCAAACCTCCTACCTGTCTAGATTATACACTCTAGAGAGCAATGTAATAGTTACAAGCACTATAGGAGAAGTGTGACTCTTAAGGGGAAAAATGCAATTTTGTCAGCATGGCCTCATCAGTGTGTTTCAAAGATGTTGTTTATGTAAAAATAGGGATAAGGGATCTGTGAGAACAATTAAATGTATTATTATCAGAAGGCAAGTGCTACAGGGGTATACATGTAAACTGCAATGCTTGAAAGAGTTGCTAGTGTGCATTACAGGTAGTACAACAAGTGCATGCGTGTGCAGAGTACAATGCAACAGCACTATGATTGTTACATGCAATGGCATACATTTACAATGAAATGTAGATACTATCATAGGATCATAGGAGGTTTCAAGACTATCAACCCGGAGGCAATTTCCAGCCTAGCTGTTTCATCCAAATCTAATACCGTAGATACTCTAGTCAATACCCAAGATTGTATTTAGTAATGGCTGCCCATGTCCAGGAGAGTTGTGGGCATTATCCCCAGGAAGAATTAATGATGACCCATCCACTCATCCAGGTTCCTTTTGAACAGTGTCATAGATGTGCCTTGCTTCACATGAATTGGTAGACTATTCAAAAGATGTAGCAGTCGCTGGGAGACAAATCTGTCCTTCTAGCACAGTATGTCATATTCAAGAAGCAAGCCATTTTTAGGTCCCTGTAATGGATAACTCTAGTACTGTTTGATTTACGGATGTGCACCAAATTCATTAGGTTCGGGTTGGAGAGCTCTGTAAGCCAGGCATGTCTCACCTAGGAAGTCTATACGATACTGAGTATAGTGACAGGGACTTTAATCGGTCTGTGTAAGGTACGTGCTAGAGTCCCTTGATCTTGTTAGTTAGAAACCTCTGAGGTCTCTTCAATTGCTGCAGGTACTGCTTTGTATGGTACATGCTGAAAGGGGCATTATACTCAATTATGGGCCTGATTAGTGACGAGTATAGAGGAGCTATAACCTCCTTTGCTCTAGAGTTGATGCCTTTGCTAACCAATTGTGCTACGTAGAAAGCCTTCCTTATTACAGTAGACACATAGTGGTCAAAGTTAAGGTAAGAGTCTACTTGTGATCCCATATCTCTTACCACTTCAAAGGTACATAGGCTATTGTTGTTAATTTTATTTATTGAAATAATACTTGAAAATAAAGCTTTTGTGTTTCAGGAGAATTATCTACAGACAGATGGTGTAGCTGTGGGCACATCTTATGTCAATAGCTATGCCAACATGGTTTTATCCCATTGGGAAGAAACTATTTTTTTTAACAACAAAGAGTTTTTACCCTATACAGGGTTTTATTGATGTTTTTTTCAATGACGTTTTTTTAGTTTGGAAAGACACAGCTGAAAGATACAAAATCTGTAGAATACCCACATAATACAATCCCACCTTTGAAGTCCTTACTATACATTGTGTTAATGAGAGGGACATTGACATGTTCCACATAATGGGCTGGCATACACATTGAATGCTGCACACCAGTGGATTATTAATCAAATATTGCTGTGAATTCAGGTCGGGATGAGTGCACACTTGTGTTGTGTCATACTTGCACTATGTGCGTTGGCAAGACAAACATGCAATTCCTACATAGGATAGTGCCCTGTAGAATGACAGTGATGGATTTTGTGAGAATAGGTTAAGCTGGTAACACACTACAAGTGTAAACAATGTTTAGCAGACATATTATTTTAAATGAATGAATGAAGTGAGTCACCATCATTCTGAAACATGATCATCTTTTGACAACAGTAATACAGACAAAACATTGCGCAACAGAGAACTTTAGATCTCTGATTTTCTCCTTTTTTATTGTACTCTTTGAGTGCAGTGCTGCTAAGCTGTTTTGGGCTGCTGATGGCAAAGTGTTACTGTATGCTTAATCATATCTTGAGGTGTTGAACTTAAAATGGTAATTAGCAGTACTCGCTGTGCTGATTTCCACAAAAACATCTTTGCAAGACAGCCTTCACAATAGGTAGCAGGCAGAGTAGTGTAGCATCTGGATAATGATATGTTAAGTAAATATTTAGTGAACATTTATAGACACAGTAATTAGACAAAACATCATGAAACACGTCATCAATATGTATTTGAACATTTTCAGCATGCCAAGAAAAACATTTATACTTGAGTATTATCTTAGCACAACACATGGAAAGTCATATTTGTGAAAGTATGTATTCATCTTTATTACCCTATTGACCACTGTAATCTGTACATCTGACTCTTCATCTTGTTTAAAATTACATTAAACTGAATAAACATATCTTAGCACAGCGGCTCAAAGTGAAACAGAGTAACGTGGATGAAGGCAATCAGATCTAAAGATATTGCCATAAGCTTTGTACTTCCATTCTGCCTTAGTTGCATTTGTTGCCTGGTACAAGACATTGCACCAATGCAGAGGTGAAAAAATAATGATACAGAATGGAGAGGATACATCCTCAGGGTGACATGGAGGCAGGGACAAAGTAGATTATCATTGAAGAAGGGTAATGGTGGCTCACAACAATATGTATCCAATAGGTACACCTAAATTAGTGAAGCAAAAACAACCAGCAACATTTAGCTAATGGCTGAATTAGAATCCTTGAAATTATTCAAAATATTTCTATTCAATTAAACAATACCTCATCATATTGAAGCACACTGACAACTTATTGAAGAACAAAAAGAGTTACAGACAAATGCAGACAGGAATAGCAACAATATGTTTTGTGGGTCATGTAGAAACATCTGTATGGTGTTTTAGTCTTATGTATTAAATCCTCATTAATCTGTCATGCTCTGTACAATAAACTGATTGCTATAGATACAAATAAGGTGTTGGAGAGTCCAATAAACATGAGTACCTAACCAGGATAAGGTTGGATTACTAAGTCTCCCTGTTGGGGCTGCAATGTTTTTGAAAATCATGTCTTGTTGCTTTATTCCACTGTTATGTTAATGAAATGTGTTATATGTAGAAAAATACAGATGTTTACAATTATATAGATGATAGGAATATAAACTGTCATGAAGTAATAAACTTATATACAGCTGTAATAATAGAACCTATGACACCCTGCCAAAACATCAGTCTACAAACAGGGTAAGTATCTCAACACACCACGTAAGAACTCCTCATTTAATACATCTAGCAGCCTAAGAATTATTTAATTAACTGCATCACAGTACTGATTTTAGTATGGTTTTATTCTTTATTCGCAGAGAGCAGCAGATTTAAGGACATTTGCACAATTGTACCTGGACCACCATAATTTAAATTTAAATCTTCAGCTTTTGCAATAAGAAGTTAACTCATTTTCTGCAATGCAGTTCTGGAAGTTTGCAATGTAACTTCCAGTGAACAGGGCCAAAGTTTTTTGATAGAATCAAATTATGTCCTCACATTTCAAACAAATGTTTATAACTCAGGAACCATAAGGGCTACTAAAGTGTGAATGGCAAACTCTTCAACACAAGCTATTTTATAGTGGTACTGTTCTTTAGGTTCTAGGTCATAAACTGGATTTTATGAGTCACAGAAAGCACAGTAAACATTGTAATATTTTGTAAACAACTACCACTCAAGTTGCACACATACTCCCCCGGATTTACTAACCTTCCGTGCAGGACTAGCTTGGTCCTGCACTGAAGCGGCTGTTTAGGAGGAGGATGGCAACGTGCCATGCATATTAATGAAGGCGTGCTACCTGAGCCCCTAATCTTACACGGAGCATGTAAGAGTGCAGAGGGCGTGTCTGAGAGGAGAGCTCTCAGAATATACATGACCCCACAATGAAGAACAGCAGAAAGCCCAAAAGAATGAGTGAGACCACTCATAGGTGTCCACATACCCCCAGCAACATCCCCCACATGTACAACAGCAATAGTAAATACACAATATAAATATACCTTTTTCTTTTTATGAAACTGATTAAATCTAACCGTAGGTGTGTGGGTTTGCCCATTGCTTAGTTACGGTTAATGCAGCTTAAACGGCTGAAGAGGATAACAAAGAAGATATATGCAAATGAAGCAGTATAGCAATAGTGTAGTGGGCAGAGCATTTGCTTTATGAGTAGGCATTCACAGTTCGAGTCCCACTACAGCATATTCAATTTTCCATGTCAGATCACGTTATGACCAATATTTTAGTTGCATAACCTACTACATAACATATATTTGTGAACTGGAGTAATGCATTAAAGGCAGATGTGAGGTGTCAGTGTCATAATGTTGCAAAGTCCACAAATAATCACATGTGCCCCATACAGTATATGTACACAGGAATCATGGATACAAATGGAAGGTAAAATATGTAATGAATGATAACTCCATACAGCTTCCAAATCTCCCACCTTCCCAAGAACCATTAGACATTACTGTCTAAATTAGTGCAGTGGTAAGTGGGAGTAAGCATTATTAAGCAAGTGTAAGCACTGTTAAGCAGTAGTAAGTGGGAGTAAGCATATTTAAGCAGTAGTAAGTGGGTTTAAGCCCATTTGCATGGGGGTAAGCAATGCGCACACAGGTAAAGCAATATTGAAGCTAACTCTCTGTAAGCATATTTAACCAGAGGTTATCAGTGCTTACCCTCGGGCAAACCCATGCAAACCCACTTACATGTGCTTAAAAGTGCCTTCATCACCCTGTATCCAACAGCCGCTGTTCTGCCCTGCAACAAAATGAACAGACTTGCAGGTCATGAACCCAGGAAGCTATACACTATAGTCAAAGTAGTTAATCACCAAGCTATCACAGCAGTATATAAGAGTGAGGTGTCACCAAACAAACCCTCACTATAGTAAAATCAAACTGAACATGTGAAAGTAATCAGTATACGGTCATATGTTCTATAACCTACTACATTACATAAATATGTGAACTGGAGTACTGAAGTAAGCCCAGATGTGAGGTGTAAATGTAACAGAGTGTTGAAATCTCCTACTAAACACAAGGACCCCATACAGTGTACGTACAGATGAATCATGGATACCAGACATATATATAAGATGTAATGAATAATAAATCAATGCCAAAAAGCAAATATAATGGAAAGTCAATTTTAAGCAATGCTAAGCATTGCACAGGCCAGCTTAGGATGTGTAAGCAATGTGTAGGCCAGCTAACTCAATGTGCCCAGTGGTATATCCCTTTAAACAATGCCAACCTTAGGTAAGCAGGTTTGCCCATAGCTTAGCCTTTTCAAAACTGGCCAATCACAGCAAAGTGTGGGAATTCGGCCCTACTTAAACCCAACAAGTGGGGATACAGCTCATAACTGGTTGTAGCTTCCCCTTGCTGGAACCATGTCAGGAAGGGGAGAGGGAGTGTGCTTTCGGGTGCAGTGCAGGGGCATCCAAGAGTCCAGAGTCATGGCAGGACTCCTTGTCAAAGACCATGAGCAGAGACTGTTGCAGGGCCAGTACCAGGGTTCCCAATACAAGGTGGAAGCCTGGGACCATTTCACCCGTGACCTTACCAGTGCCACTGGCATACTCCGAACTGATGAGCAGGTCAGGCATCACTATGCCGACCTGAAGCGGCGTAAGGGGGATCTCTTGGATCAGTGGATCCAAGAGGCTAGGAGGACAGGGGAGGTCCCATCTGTGCATAGGTATCACTCCACTACCTGTTTAATAATTGCCAACTCATGTATATTATGGATAGGTATGGCTAAATATTCCTCTTATGTCCTTCACAGCAGCAAGTGAGCGGGACGCAAACCCGGAAGCCTATGGCTGTCACTTGGAGAGGTTGCAACGTGAGGCAGGTTAGTAATAGTTTTGCATGTACTGTCATAAGAAATAAATCTAACTGTTTTAGTAAGTCACTTGCCTGTAGAAAACCAATATTATTTAAGGCAAGTTCTGCGCACACTGGAGAATATGGCAGGAAGAGTCTTATATAGTTTGTATGTAAATAAAAGCATAATAGCCTGAAAATAAAGGTCTAAGTGCTGGACTGCATGTGTATACTCTGGTATCATATGGTAATGTAGATTTGCAATCACATAATAGTACTGTTGTACTAAGCACTGTTACCCACACTGTGCAACATAAATAGAATGTGTAGGAATGTCTGTATATGACTGGTGTAATCCCCAGAGGTCATTTAGTACAACTGAGAGAGACATAGAGAGAAAACAGTGAAAAGACAGACAACAAAATCCGAACAGCACATCCAACTAAGATGTGAACTGTTTTCTTTTAGCACACACAGCCATGGTTCAAATCCTGGGGGTGGTAGGAGTCTGCATACAGAATCATACCCCACAACTGTACAGATATGTCCAGAATGTCCAGTAAGTCGGCCATATCTGCTGCCTGTTACCCTGTCCCCCTGGAAAATCACTGTGATGATCCCAGATGTTTAGGCAGCAAACAAGAAGTACAACTGATTGACAGACATCTATGAGAACAAACCTGACACTCTAGCAACTCCCCAAAATGTTATGAGAGTAATAAGCCAAGTATGTCCCATCTACAACCCCATGTTGTCAAGCTGTGACCAGAGTGTGTACAGTAACAGAGTGAGTTGTATGTGCATAATACTAATGTGGAATCTGGTAATTTGTGTGGCAACATTCAGGTAGTGCTAACAAACATTGCTCCCACAGGTCCGTCAGATATGAACACTGTGCCTAGAAATAAAAGAGTGATACCCTGCACTGGTACTGTTTACTCTGGTATTGTATGGCATTGTTAGTGTTGCAGTTGCTCTGAATAATAAGGTATTACTCATCACTGTCACCCACACTGTGCGGTATAATATAACTGTCTAGGAAATCCTGTATAAGAGTGTTGTAATACAAGGTCAGAATGTAAACCCACAGGAGAATTGTAGACAGAAATCAGATAAAAGATACACAGCAATATCTATATAGAACACACAATTGTGATGGACAGTGGTTTCTTTTTAGCAGACACAGCCATGGTCTGAATTCTGGGAGTGATAGTAGGCTGCATACAGAATCATACCCCATAACTGCACAGATATGTCAAGAATGTCCAGTAAATCGGCCCATATCTGTTGCCTGTCACCCTGCCCCCTGGGAAATCAGTGGGATGATCCCAGACATTTAGGCAGCAAACAAGAAATACAACTGATTGACAGATAGCTATGAGAACAAGCCTCACACTCTAGCAACTCCCCAAAATGTTATGAGAGCAATAAGCCAAGTATGTCCCATCTACACCCCCATGTTGTCAAGCTGTGACCAGAGTGTGTACAGTAACAGAGTGAGATGTATGTACATAATACTAATGTGAAATCTGGTACTCTGTGTGGCAACATGCAGGTAGTGCCAACAAACATTGCTCTCGCAGGTACGATGGATACGAACACTGTGCCAAGAAATAAAAGCATTATATCCTGTACTGGTACTGTTTACTCTGGTATTGTATGGAATTGTGAGTGTTGCAGTTGCTCTGAATAATAAGGTATCACTGATCACTGTCACCCACACTATGTTACATAATATAACTGTGTAGGAAGTCCTGTATAAGAGTGTTGTAAGTCACTAAAGGGTGAAGAGGGCAATAGCCTATATATGTCCCAATCGACCTGCATGTGGTCAAGACATGGTCAGAGTCTGTGCAAAAAGAGATGGACAGGTATGTGCACATTAACCAGGAATCAGGGAGTATGTGTAGAAATGGTTAGTGTTAACAAACATTTCCTCCACAGGTATACCAGGTAAGAGGTGCATACTGCAGGTAAAACCAGTTCATGTATAAAGATGACAACAGCCATATCACTGTACAAACTAAGGCAATAGGGTAGTGTAGTAATACTTGTGAGGTACAGATAATAGCACTGATTAGGAAAGTAATGCGAAGTACAGGAATATACTAGTTGTTAATTGACATCAATACACTAATTGCCCACCTCAACTGGTATGTGATGACTCCACTGTTATGTTGGGACATATGTCCTATTGGTTGATAATTATTTAAATCTACAAAAAGGAGGAACCAGTCCAGAATAACACAGGGAATAAAAAGAAATTGGACAAAATCAAGGACAAGTAAAACTCCACTCTTTATTGGCTCAAGTAAAAAAGCACTGTCTTTAACGCTTCACACAGATAAAATGTGTTTTCGTCCAAGCACCTCCCAGACTTCATCAGAAAATGCAAGGCAGTAAAAGAACCAGCATTTAAATAAGCACCTGCTCAAAAAATAATTAAATCCCAATTACTGACTTAAAGAAACATTTAGACAAGTCAGCATAAAAATAAAATTGAAAAAAGTTAATATAAATAGATGAAATAAAAAACATGTTAAAAACACATAAAATGACACAATCCAGTCATAATTTAGCTGCTCTGAGTTTTAACAGAGGAAGGAGGGAAATATGGTCATTGAGACCTGGATATTTATTTGCCTCCAACACAATTTGCCAATAGGTTTCCCTATAAGCCAACCTAGTTTCCCTGGGACCTCCCCTAATGTCCCTGGATAAAGACTCCAGGACAAAAAATCTTATATTAGCCCCCTCACACTGTAGTATGTGCCTGTGCAGTGCATTGTTAGTATTACCCTTTTCGATTCTTTAAGTCAGTAATTGGGATTTAATTATTTTTTGAGCAGGTGCTTATTTAAATGCTAGTTCTTTTACTGCCTTGCATTTTCTGATGAAGTCTGGGAGGTGCTTGGACAAAAACGCATTTTATCTGTGTGGAGCATTAATGAAAGTGCTTTTTTACTTGAACCAATAAAGAGTGGAGCTTTACTTGTCCTTGATTTTTGTCCAGTTTTTTTGGATTAATTATTTAAATCTGTTTCTATGCATGTGCTATGTTGAAATACTTCAACATTGGTGTCATGGTGCCATTAATGCACCTGCATGCTGTTGTTATTACCACTGTGGTCCCATATATGCATGTGTTCCGTTTGCTATGCAACTGTTCCATATCTGGTGTCTGGGTTAATGGGAATATCTATGCATGCTGTTATACCTAATCCCGGAATGTGTTGACTATTATTAACCCACATATGTTGATAAACCATAAACACCATAGCACGTATGGGAATGTGGGTCTCAGCGGACTCACCTGTCCCACCTCAGCTGGCCATGGCACCAGCATGTCTGGGGCCCAATCCGGGACATCCTCGTTCATTGATCCTGCACCACCTTTGGGTGGAACAACCTCAGGGGATGGGGCTCACCTCCCCTGGAGTGAGCACAGACAGGAACCTGTCACCAGGTCCAGGTAGTGGTGCATAGCGAGCTCCACAGGGAGGTTGGAGATCTGCTATGCCAGCTCAAAGGCTGCATGTCATGACTAGAGGTTCAGCCTGGCTCTCTGACTCAGCCCCCAACACAGCCACCTTCGGGGCTGTGAAGGTGCAGTGGTGACTGCCCATGGGTGGGGATCTCAGTCCCACTGTTTCCACTAGGGAGCTCATGGACTTCCGATTTCCCAACACCCCTCCCCATCAAGGTGTTTACCCCCACATGTGTCATATACCACCCCTGTATGTGCCTTGTTTGTCTTTTCTGTTAACCTACCCAACCTACCTCCCCAACTATACCTACTATCCCTCCCCAACATCCCACTCTCACCTGAAAAAAAAGGGCAATCTGTTCCCAAAAAAAAAATCTCGCCCCATACATAGCTGTCCTTTTCGCACGTGTCCACTGAACACATGTAATCTGGTCTAACTGGCATCACAACATATTATTGTTGTTCTCACCCCTTTCTCAGGGGTTTGAGTGTCTAAATCTACCTCCAAAGTCAGTGTATATGCACAGCTGTTGCTGTAGAAGAAATGGGCAGCTATGGCACTCCTCCACATCTTCCTTCCTGACTTTGTCTCTTTCTCTTCTTTCTTTGCACCTTCCCCACTTTCTTATTCTTTTTTTCTTTTCTTTTTAAAAAAAGGAGAAGGACACAAAAGAGTACACACTTAAGCAAGCAGAAGCGGGCTTAGCCTGTTTGTGCAGTAAGCAATGACTAGCAAGGTTTATACATTGAGAGAAATAAATAAGTAAAGAAACTGTAACTGGTGGAAGCATTGCCCTCTGTGCTGCAAACCCGCTTAGCTTTACAAAAAATATCATATATCACTCTGTAGCCAATGGCCTTTGTTCTGCCCAGCAAAAAAATAAACAGCCTCTGCAAAGCTCGAACTCAGGACCCTGCATACCATAGCCAAAGTTATTTATCACAAAGCCATGTCAGATATACATATCCCTGATGTTTTCACAAACATATCATCCAGCCCAGTCATACAACAGTACAGTAAATGTATTTAAACATGTAGATATATGTGTGTGTGTGTGTGTGTGTGTGTGTGTGTGTGTGTGTGTGTGTGTGTGTGTGTGTGTGTGTGTGTGTGTGTATATATATATATATATATATATATATATATATATATATTTATATCTAAATAGATATATACATATCTGTATATGTAGATATATATATATATATATGTGTGTGTATATATATATATATATATATATATATATATATATATATATATGTGCATATGTCTATAGATATGTATGTCTACATCTAATTGTCTATATTTATATATATAGCAATATATAAATGTAAGCAGATATATATCTATATAGGTATATACAGACATACATCTGTAGATACAAATGGAAACATAACAAAATCATATATATCCACATGCACCGTCAATGGGGTTGAGGGAGCCCAAACAAAATATGTTTTGTATGTATAGGTATTCCCCCCCACACAGACAAACATGTCTGCCATGCAGTACACTACCAACAGTTGTAGATCCCATAAGCAGGACCTGACACTACATGGGCACAAGATGTTAACAGTAATCCATCCCACCTGTATGATGTCAATCTGGTATCAGTAACATATCATGCAGTACAGTCTGGTTACCACAGGGAATGTACAATGTGGAAGCAATCAACATCCCTAGGATACATATACACAGACACATATATGCAGATACAGATATACACACACACACATATATATATATATATATATATATATATATATATATATATATATATATATATATATATATATATATATATATATATATATATATATACATACATACATATATGTAACTAAACACACACACACACACAGATATGTATAGGAAGATACATATGTAGAAGGTGCACACAATACGGAACAGCCACTATGCCTACAGTTACCACCTTACCAGCTGGACACTGTATGAGCCACCCATTCAAATGACAGTTGTTGCCTGCAACATATACCCACAGAGAGTTCAAAGGATATAACGCCACACATAGGTTTGCATACATGGGAAAGCTTTATTTGTGTACTATTACAGTTGTATATACCATGTCATATAGCTGTTTAGACACTGACATAAATATAAACAGAGTAATGCAACTGTGAAACAGTCATATTAATATAGTAGTCTGGAAAGGTTTACATATGTTGCTGTCCAGGCTGAGGCCTTCGAGTAGTACAATAGTAAAGACAGACTGGGCCACAGGATACCAATCAATCAACAGTAAGTAATGCAGATGTATAGTCCAGTAGCCTCTATCTACACTCTGTACACAATCCCTAGGGGGTAAACACCTCAGTTGACACAATGGGATGTATCTGTTACATAACAAGGCATAACTGACACCATCATAATCACACTAGCAAACAGAACAGTCTGCATGGCAGGAGGCAGTAGGCCTGCATTTACCCAAGGTGAATTGTATGGTAATGTACATCCAGATACCTTAAGGCAGCTTACCCTGATACCCCCACATGTTGTAACAGCTTAGGTTAGTTATGGTGAATCCCCTCCTAGACTCAATAATACAGGGCCATATACCGCTGTTACATACACTGCCCTCTGGAGTGCATAAGGGCACACATGTATTGTGTAGGTGAAGCCCACACATATATAAACCCAACCCCACCATATGTGTGGGGGACACAACAGCAGTGGACTGATGGCAGGAATGGTAGCATGACATACTCACAGCCCACTACATAACAACCCCTGACAGCCTGTCATATGTACAAAGCCTGGTATGTAGGTGGAGGACAGAGGCTGG
Organism: Protopterus annectens; assembly: GCF_019279795.1. Classification (NCBI taxonomy): domain Eukaryota; kingdom Metazoa; phylum Chordata; order Ceratodontiformes; family Protopteridae; genus Protopterus; species Protopterus annectens. The sequence goes on from NC_056731.1 coordinate 1,696,851,264, forward strand.
AACACCGGCCCATATGTGTAAAACTGTTGTCATACACTAAGCAAGTTGCTGGTGTTACGACATAGTCTGCAACATACTCTTAGTCAGGAATATGAAGTTAGAAACAGAAATGGATGTAGCCTTGTACTGATAACACTCACACACACTGCCAGTGATATATCTGACACAAGACCTTGTGTGGTGGACAGACAAAACATAATAGGCACACCTCTAGCCATCTGGAGGATAGGCCCAAAGTTAAGAGCTATGCATACAGACTGCATTCCAAATTAAACTAGTATATACACACAAACCCTGTAACACCAGTGCTATACAATGAATACAACACTACTCACACTCTATCTGTAGTTCTGGAACCTCCTACAAATATGTAGCTGGCCTGAGTGTGCAGGCTGTCCTGTAAGAGGTATTGCTGCCTGCTGACTGTAACACTGTTGCCCACACACTGGAAGGATGTCTATCATACAGGAAAGGTAAAGGGACCATGCCCACATGATGTAGGGATTTATAGTAGTTGGTTGCCATGACAGTGGTAATTGGAAGTACTACACAGCATGCTGCATGCAAGTAGAAAGTGGAGTACACTGATTGGTGCAGAGGCCATCACCTGATTATGTGCATCACCTACAAATTCCATGCTGCAATTTATGCAAAGCAGCTCATTCCATTTACTGGAGAGAGACTGAGAGTGAGAGAGAGAGTGTGCATATAAGGCGCAGAAAAAACACCCAGAAGAGTCTGCATTCCCAGAACAGGTATGTGAAGTATATATGCATGCAACTGACCGTAGTACTTGGTCCGTAATAATGGGATAGATGATGTGGAATGATTTATATGTGCCTTCAGGTGTTGTTGTTGTAATGATGTTCAGCTGAACAACTGCTAAGGACAATAGAGTCCATCCCTGCAGGTAGTGGGCCATACCCGTCAACCGTGCAGAGCAGCACTGACTAGTAAGATGTAAGCCATAATAGTGTGTGTTGTGTAATGGGAAGTATGTATATTACATGGCCAATAGCTGGTGGTGGACGTAATGCCATAATGATGGACACATGGGTTCCACAGCCCACCTCCTGCAGGATACTCAGGTTAACCTGTATTGTAGCATGCAGGAATGCCATAGGTATGTAATTGGGTTACCTGCAATCTGGGCCTACATATACCCCCCCCCCCTAATGTCAGGCTGTGTCCATATGTGGCACCTGTCTGTGTTGTAGCAAGGCAGAACAGTGCAGCTGTGCAGGAAGGTGTTGTGAGATTGTGGACCTGTTGTCTGAATGTACCCCACATATAGGTATGCATATGTGTACATATATGTGTATATATATATATATATATATATATATATATATATATATATATATATATACATACACATACAGATATGTCCACAAATATACAGATGCCTATGTGTGGACATATATATGAGCACATATATACAACATCACATATATCTACACATATATAGATATATACCTATATGCACATGTCTACATATATACAAACACACACACAAACATATATGTATGCAAATACATGTCCCCGATATTACTACCACAGTGCTGCATGCTATGTGAGAGGAAACAGCACACATAGCAATACACACAGATATCTACAGCTGTCAGTGTGTGCAACATGGATGGGTATGTCACATGTCAACCCCTTGATGGGACCACATTGCCCTTGTCTGTGAAGTATGGAATGGGAATATGGGAAAGTATGGCAGGAATAGTTGTGGAGGTCATCAGGGTTGGTAGATATAGAGGACAGCCTGCAGGGGTGGTATGTGACACATGTGGGTAAACACCCTGGATGGTGGGTGATATGGATGCCCCATGGGCCCCAATTTGGACACAATGGGAACAAGCCTCCCACCCACTGCTACTCACAACAGCAGTCCATGTCCTGAAGGTGCCTGGCCTAGAGGCTGAGCAGGAGGAGCATGTAGGCCCTGTGAATGTGTACTGGGTGCCCCAAGGTGATGTAGCACATCCCACATGTGTCTGTGGAGCCCATTATGGAACAGACCCAGGACCTGACCTCAGGGCACAGGAACATATCTGTGTGTGCCCTCAGGGGGGGACAACATACCCTGGGTTGGTTCCACCTGACTGTATTGCTGGACCAGTACATCAGGAGGCCCAGGGTGGGTCACACATGTGATTTGGCCTGGTAACATGGGCAGATGAGTTTGGAGAGGTGGTTCCACTGGCCAATATTACATATACATGCTACTGTGTCACTGTTATAGATCATATGTCGGTAGTAATAGTCTACTCAATCCCAGAACATGTCCAACAGCATGCATAGATAACCACAATAATATAGAATATCAGATGTGCAGCAAACACATAGCAAGCATACCACAGGCATATATGGAACCATTGTGGCTCTGCCAATGGCATGCAGGTGAATAGTCTGTAACAGGCCAGCAATGATAGTGTCCACAAAGGGAACATGGCTACAAACATATTGCACAAAGCGTGGTACAGTACAATATTTGCCCCACTGGTAGGTATGCTGTAGCCATACCTATTGAGTTGTGTGTACAGTTTGTTGTCGCTGATATGGTGGGGGTGATGACAGTGATGTGTATTAAGAACTGTGGTAACCTTGCTACATGACTTCCTTACACCTGTGTCCATCTTTATGTCTTTCAGGCACAATGACCCATATAAGGCTGCCAGCCTACACAACAGCTGAAAATGAAATCCTGCTGAGTGAACTGATGCAGCACTATGTGATCTTGTTTGGCCAGGCCACCCATGAGCAGCAGGAGTGGACCGCTCTGTGGAATGACCTAGTCCACAGGGTCAATGATGTCGGACTACACAATCGCAGTTATGAGCAGGTCCGGCATCATTGTTCTGACCTGCTTTACAATGCCTGTCGGCATGCTGCTGCTGCAGTCCTGGGGATCACCTCACCATGGGGGGACATGCCATCCATCCCCACTGACATGTGTGGAGGAGCTCCTAGCCGGCCTCATGGCACCTGCCCGTTCGGCCAGGCACCAACAGCCAGACACCTTTGTGGAGGTGGGTGCCACCTACACACTGGCCGATGAGCATGCAGGTAAGGCCACAGGGAACATCAGTAGACCACTGTTGCATATACATCCAATTTGGTACAGGTAGATCATGCATATCTGACATGTCATAGATATATTGTGTTGCTGCATAGTGGTAATAAACAGATGTCTATATGTGGTAGTATTGTGGAAATGTACCGTTGATGTATTGCAATACTGCATCCACCCTGTAGCACTGCCACAGGTGTAGCCAATGACATTGCATCTCTCACCCTCTTATGTAGGTCCCTCTGGGATACCACCAAGGCAGCAGCCTGTAGTTGGTGAGTATGGTTGGCTTGCCAACACACCGAGCATGTAATGGTGATGGTATATTCCATGCACACATCTAATACACCTACCCAGAATGCATGCTGTACATGTGCATGTATTATTGCTGTGAAATGCATGGCATCACAGGAGTGACCATGATGGGGTATTGGAAGGGTATGTCAGACACCTGCATGATAACAAACATCCTGTCATTGCAGAATGTGTCCACAGGGAGTAACATAATGGTGGGAGACATGGCCTACAGTAGGGACATGTTTAGAACAACACCCATATACAGTGCAACACCAGGGTATATACCTGTAAAACAATGGCAACTGCTGCAGAGATACACTATGGCATAAGGCATTACAGTGGTCCATATTATCAGCTGGGACTAGGCTGTAACATATGGTGTTCAGTGTATGGGGCACTGCAAAGTGACACAGATGGGTAGGGCTTACTTGTCATGCATCTGCAAAAGGGCTGAAGGGGGGTGTTGGCATGACACACCAGTGCACTGCAGCAGGGATCCTAAGGATGCTAAGAATGGCTGTATCTGCACATAGTCAGGTTCAGGACCTGTGGCAGATGTAACCCTACCCCCACAGCAATAGTGATGGCAGTGTGTGTGAACACCAAGGGATGTGCACATGAGTAGACCTTGTAATCATGCAGATTAGGGGCATATGTGCAGGGCAGAATGAACATACACTGGCAAATGCAGATGGCCAACGCTGGTATACCCCCGCCAGGAGTAGTGACTGCTGTAGTACACACAACAAGTGGTGAGACAAACCGTCATAGCATACATATGCCCACACGGAGTGTATGCATTGCGGTCAGCATTTGCACATCTAACACATTCCGCAGACACTGCATGTGAAAGTACAGGACATATGCCACATACTGGGCTCATGTACTGTTAAGATATGCAGTTATGTGGTCCCAATACAGATCATGGATGGGTGCGTCATATCACTAAGGGTATGTACACCCCTCATAGCCATGGTATGCTCTGATGGTTGTTAGTGTAAGAGCATTGGATTGGTCATACATGATCCGCTGATGTTGAGAGCTGTAAATTAGACATCAGGCATTCACAAATGACATCTGTCCACATATCCTCCCAGGTATGTGTTGCTGAAAAGCATAGGGGCTGTGAGCATTAAAGCTGACATAACTGACACAGTACTACCCATTACACAATGGGTTGTACACCTGTGAGGTGTGGTATACAGTACATGGCAGGGTGTAGAACAGGTGCACAGCAATACTGTGTACATAGGTGCAGTGGTATCCAGGGGAAGGGGCATCACCTAGTAGTGACACAGCACATGCATCACACACATGTATACTGTTGCTAGCATGGATTGACTATAGCTGCACTGCATGCTGTTGTGTATCATATTTTCTACATGTTGACAGACGGGTAATAGGAGGGCTGTGTGTACTATCATTATGCAGCCTCACCTGTATGTGTGTGCGCGTGTGTGTGTGTGTGTGTGTGTGTGTGTGTGTGTGTGTGTGTGTATCCTGGTGGTTAGTTAGTTTGTCTGTAGGGTCACTCTGGTGAAGTGGAGGGAGGTTGATGCATGTAGGATGCATGTGTGCATGTGTGTGTGTGTTTGTGTGGGTGGCCGTGTATGCACATGTGTGATTGTGGGGTGTTCATACAGCAGTACCTCCCTTTGGGACCATGCAGTACATGGACATGGACTGCCACATTACACACCAGGAATACTTGTCATGTATGTAATCACAAGACAGCTGATAGTATAATAAGGTCTGTAGCATGGAACAGGCATTGAAAGGGAAGGTAGGCACCAGGTATACCCTTAATATTGCATTCAGCAGAGAGGTGACCTACAACCCATGTATGTAGCACTACAGATGCATTGGGGAAGTACTAGTCAACACCAGGGAGTGTATCCATAAATTACAATTGTCACATGATAGGCTGATTGAGCAACATATCTGGCATGTACTGACCAATGCATACACATCACACCAGTGCGTGATATTATGGAGTGAACATAGTACCCACACATATAGGGGCCATGCTCATGATGTCCGGACATGCACAGGGTGAACACTGAATGACAGCAGTGAGGCCATCTAACACCACTACACACAGGTCAGGCAGGTAATGTAGTAACAGGTCTTGTGTTGTGCTCACTTGTCTAGGCATTTAGAGGACTGATATGTTAATGAGTGGTATCAATGTGTGCATGTTACCAAGTGTGATGCAGGATGGGGAACACATGGAAATATACTTGGGACTTTCTGTAAAGTCATGGACAGGTAGGTATTACGGTGTGTGTGTGTGTGTGTGTGTGTGTGTGTGTGTGTGTGTGTGTGTGTGTGTGTGTGTGTGTACTGTTAACCAATGCTGTACAGGTTTCAAAGTGTGTTTATTGTTTTCCCCCCATAGGTGGCGAGGTGGGTCAGGGTCCCTCCTGCATGCAATCTGATGTTGGTGTCCATACAGACACCGAAGATGATGATAGTACTGTTGAGGCACAGGTGAGGTTGTCAGGGGCCAAAACTGTGCCATCATTTGACATCCCCCTTTTAACCACCCCACCCCCACACACAGTTTCAGTGCCTATACATACCCCAACACCAGTGTCCATAGCAGAGGGACAGCTGGCATTTCGTGGCTGTGCACAGGGAAGTGTGGTAACCATGCCTACTGTGTCTGGTTGCAGCAGGCATAGCTGGATGTTCAGCAGGGCAGCACATAGGCAGATGTTCCAGGGTGCTCGTGGTAGGGTCAATGGATATCATACCCCTGGAAGAGGTGACCTAGGTTGTACCAGCAGGTGCATGTTTCAAGCTATCATGGAGGTGCAGGCATGTATAGAACATTACACCAGACAGGGCCTGAGGTTGCAGAGGGCTGCTCTCACATCTGCAAGTGACAACACCCGGGAACTGGCAGTTGCCATTTGTGGATAGATGGTCTGGTGAGATGATGGCCCTCATCGACCATGGTCTGTCTGTGCTTGAACGTGTGGTGGGAGTGCAGCGACGGCCTCATGGATGTAGGCCAGCAACACCAACAGCTGGCAGTCAACGTGGATGTGCTAGGACAAAGGCTCCCATAGTGGCAGTACCAGCCCCTGCACAGGGGGGCACTGTCCACACCACACCACAGCAGGCCCAGACCCAGGAGGGACTTGGTACCGGCGGACATTTCTTATCGTCAGGTGAGAGTAGCACATCGAGGCCTGTACCTGCATGTGGCCATGGGACCCCTGGCAGGAACAGTCTACATGTCCATGGCCGGAGGCAGTGAACTGCACACCCTGTCAGGTCTGGTCTGTAGCTGTCCATAAACACCTGTGTAGGGCAGCCACATGGCAGAACTGTGTGCATGCATACCCACACACTATACAAACACACCTATGGCAACCCCATACCTACACACACCACATCACCACACCCAGTTCACCTCGGTACACCCCTCACCCACACACATCGTGTCAAATGTATGGCCCACCCTCGGCCTCTGGAAAACCAACAACACACCCTGTGCATATGATGATACCTGTGCCACATCCCTGTCATCCATACCATCTATGCAGAGACAGGCTACTATGGTTATGATGCACACAGTGGCTGCACTACAGTGTACCACAGTACTGCAGTGTAGCATGTTGTAAGGAGTAAAGTGTAATGCATATATGTCAGTTAGTGTAGCCATCCAGCAATGTTGCATTATAGCTGTTAGTAACACTGGTTGATTGTGGTCTCTATAATGTTATCAATTTGTGTTGTAGGTGTACATGTGTCAGCATGAGGATGCCCTGTGCATATGATGATACCTGTGCCACATCCCTCTCATCTATACCATCAATGCAGGGACAGGCTAATATGGTTCTGATGCACACAGTGTACAGTGTACAGTGTACTGCAGTGAAACATGTTGTAAGGAGCAAAGTGCAATGCATATATGTCAGGTAGTGTAGCCATCCATCAATGATGCATTATAGCTGTTAGTAACACTGGCTGATTGTGGTCTCTATAATGTTATCCATTTGTGTTGTAGGTGTACATGTGTCAGCACGAGGATGGTCTGCAGTCATATTTCACAACAGGGTATGGCACTATGGTGACACCATGGCTGTGACATATCTGGGGTACAGTTGCACACATGTTACAGGTTAATATAACAGTTATTGCATGGGCCACATGGGCAGGTGACTTGCTGGGGGGTGTATGCCCCATCCACATACATGCACACTATTACTTGGCACCACTGGGACTAGACCCCTATCTAGGTATGTAGTAATACTGTAGTGTGTGGCTTGCATTACACACACCACACAGCGTTTAGGGTGAGGTGTGTCCCAGGTTGCATGTTACATGCAGAACATCCCCAGACATGTACAGTATGTTACTGGGGGATGTAATTATGTAATGGGCATATATGGACAATACATAGTGTGACATACCTTCATATACACATTAACATACACATAACAGGCAGACACACATCCAAGAGACCAGGGCCTATCGCTGCTATCTAACTTGACAGTGTGTCCAATGTGTTACAGGTAGGCTGCACACAACACATGCATAACTGGCCTGGAATGTGGTATCAGTTACCTGTATGGTTGATGGTGATAGTGGTAACCATAATGTGGTACATGGGACATATACTGGGTGTACCTTGGTGTAATGACAGTGTACACAGCACCCACATCCCCCAGTGGATACTGTACTCCCTGACACCCATGTTGACACTCTGACATACACACCATCACACATTGGCCATGACTGCGATACAACCCATTGTAGATCCCAACAGTGGTACTACAGGGATATGCATCTGATGCACATGCCACATGCATAGCAGGGTGTTGCATTGTCATGCCTCACTGATAGGCAGCAATGACACTATCTGTACTACTGTGTGGCAATGAGTATTGTAATAGGTGTATGTGGCCTTGGAATGCTGTACCCTACAGATAAATGGGCATGCACACATACCCACACTTACCAGAACACAATGGGTATCCTATGCCTATCAACCCATTTATACAACACTGCCCTGATGGTACTGCAAGGCTCATGTAACCAGTATGGAGAGGAGCTTAACAGGGTACATGTAATGTCCCATACAGCAGCAGCCACGACTGGCTATGGCAATGGGTGCTGCGGTGGTTGTGAAAGCCCTCATGGAATTCCCACGTATAGGTCTGCTAACACACAGACACTGATATACTCAATTATGCACACGCACATGCCAGTACTGGGGAGCATCGCTGCAGGTGGTCATAGCTGTATACCTAGCTATTGTCCAAGGAGAGATGGGTTGTGTAGGGGTTGTGTGTACAGTGGTATCCTGCCACCTGCCATGTGGCAGCAGGCAATCTATTGACAGACACTACTGTGGTGACCCTCAGGGTGAGAGTGACATGCATCAGCCATTCCTGCAGGTGTCTCCTGCACATGGCCACTGAGGTGGTCATGGTGACATGCATGCAACATGCATTACAACACATGGTTAGTGTCTGTGATGGAAACCTGTACCCAAGCATATTGTGTTGACTGTGGTAGTGTAGTGGAGGTACTGGTGGCATGTGGTGCATGCTGGATACCTGCCATCTGCACATCTGTACAGGGACTGACAGTCATCTGCTTGACAATTAGCTATGCAGTAGGATGAATGTGTTGACAGATAGACGTTTGACAACAATATGTATGCCATACCTACACATCAGGATCCCTCTCTATCATGTGCTGTACAGACAGTAGTCTACAGTTACATTCCACATGTCAGATCATTACCCAGTAGGGGTTATATACTGTGACACAGCTCACACACCAGGATACAACAGGGAGGCCTCAGGTTCCAGCTATGCCTGCAGGTGTGCCTGTTGTCAGTACTACATTTAGAACTCTACTCTTGCCTGGGTAGGCACCGTCAACGGTAGTACCGCCATGATACACTACATGCCAGTGTGACCGCATATACCCTGGGCTACTACCCCTGTATGTAACACAGTCACATGGATAACAGTGCTGTACAGGCCTCATATACATCTGTGTCCCACACATGACACTCACACCCCTTGCTACTATAATGACAGCACATAGGCACATGTATTCCCATGCTTAGCAGGTATCAACATTGCTGCAATATAACAACTAAGCTGCTTTGCGCACTGATAAGTGAAGCCTGCAAAGTGTAAGCACCCATATGTATACCCATAGCTTAGCATTGCTTAGCTTTGCGCAACCCCGTGCAAATGCACTTAAAGCTGCTCAAATCTGCCTTAACTACTCTGTATCTGACAGCTCTTGTTCTGCCCAACATCAAAATGAATAGCCCTTGCAGGTCTTGAACCCAGGACCCTGTACACAACACTTAACCACTACGCAATGACCACTGTGAAAACAACTGTTGCTTTTCCAATATATCCATCAATACACATATTGATTAGTATTGAACAATTGCCTTTATGCACAATCATGTAGTACTTGTTATTAATATGACTGTTGCATCACATATGTTGTTTTATCATAATGTACACATAGCAGATACATACAGTGAGATACATATGGGAGTGTATACACAACCGTGAGGCTTACACATGACAGGATTATGGATATATACATATAATCGGTTGATATATGTCTACATGTACATACACATGTATATTCATACATATGTCTGTATACACATCTGTATAGTGCAACATATATATGGCCATGTGTACATCTATTCGTATACACCTATATATATATATATATATATATATATATATATATATATATATATATATATATATGTATATATAGCTATATATGTATGCACATCCTATGTGTACAGATATGCCTATTTATGTAGGTATATATGTAGATATCTATTACTACATGTGCATACAGATCTATTCTGATGTACCTATTACTGTCAATATATATGTAGATATCCATAAGTATATGTGCATATGTATCTCTATCTGATTATGTGTAGGCATACATTGCTGTGTATATGTATATATCTGAGAGTTTATACCTGTGTGTGTGTGTATATATATATATATATATATATATATATATATATATATATACATATACATCTGTGTATGTCAATATGTATATGTGTATATATCTATATAGATATATGGATAAGTATATATACATATATGTTCACCGTATGTCCTGAACATGGAGTGGAGCCCTACCTCAGCCACAATAGTCCCAACCTGTTAGTGCAAGGGGATGTCAGGTGTGTATTGCAGGTACATATGCAGAGTATTGCTAATGTGATGTTGTGTGTGGGAGGTCACATCTGCTTTTAACATGTGCGCCATTGGCCACAGACAGACATCCTATGGACATCATAGTATGGTACCACTGCTAGCACAGTAGTGATCCTGTGGACTATGCAGAGATATGACCAATAAATGTGGACAGTCTGATACACTCTGGTCAGTCCAGAGTTATACACAGAACCCCATAGTGCAAGACATGTGGACCAAGCCTGACAATGTGGATGTTAACAGCCATGTAGATGGCTATATCACTTAAATACTGGTATATATTTGCCCCCATAGGTTATGCATTCACACACCCCTGTCTGTCCTGACACATACTAAACACTGGTACAGAGGTGCCATGGTCACATACTACCCACTAGTTTGTGCCATACATCTGTACAGCATCCCACTGCTTTGTCCAACATACATGGCTGTTGTGGCCTGGCAGCAGTACATCTGGCAAGTATCTGGACATAACATCACACTGGGTAGGTACACTAAGCTGCTAGGCATGTAACAAAGCACTGTGCAGGCTACAGGCAGACTGCAACAACACTGGCCTACATGTCTTATGGGGGAATACACATGTACCTGCATATATAGCAGGCTCTACAGGCATGTCACAGCACAGAGTAACAGACACCTGTGTGAAAGTGCATAACCACAACCAATGTGAACACAGCCACAGCCACATATGGTAGCTAGCATAATATTACAGTATATGGACTATCTGATCAACACCATCCTCATATGTGCCACTCACACACTAACCCTACATATTCTGGGTTACTACATAGTGTGGTCCGATGCCTGTCTGTGGTATGGGACATGTGTGTGTTTGGACGATAGGGTAACATACAGTGGAGCAGCATGTAACATCAGATAGAACAGGACCAAGAACAATGACATCTACCACAGTCTGTACACAGGCCAAGGTACATATTCACAATACACACACTGTCAACAATCACCATAAGTACACACAACCACAGAATATCCAGGCTATGTCCTCAAAGATAACCCCTACTATACATAACATGTGTTGCAGTCTGATATCTCGCTGGCTTGTTATCAAATATGATGTCAAAATATTATGGTGTACAGAACATATGAACCGCTTACTGCATGACATATGTACACAGGTTGACAGAGATGTGGCTGGAGGCACAAACACAGGGCCAGTATTGACACGTTGCAATGATAACATTGTACAGTTACTGTTGTAACAGGGTTTGTTGTGACATATGTCCTATGAGGGATATGAAGTCAGTAACGCTCATGTCTGCCACCATGTACTGTCTGCAATCCTCACACTATGCTTCTGCAGTTCACAGATAGGTGCTCTGTGAGTAACACAAGAAACAAAAGGCACCACATACTGCCCAGTCTGCAAATGACCCTACAGATGGGGGTTACCTCAGAAACATAGCAGTGTCATGACAGGTTAACAACAAAAAAGGAGTACGGCTGGTATAAAGGCAACAAAAAACAATACAAACCAGTCACCAAGTGCAGCAAACCACAGCTGAGTTCCAAACACAAACCAAGAAACTGCCACAACATGTTTCCTGTGAATAATAAACTGGGAATGAAGCTTCCAGTTAAAACCAAGTTTTAATGTAGAAAACTGCCACAACACGTTTTCACTGTTAATACATGAAAATACAAAAAAATATTTTTCAATACCAATTCGGCTAATTCTAAAATAATAAAAATATCACTTTCACTAGCCTTAGAAGTACCCCTCAGGGCCTCCTCTATCCAAACCAACCCTACCTCATGGGGTATGACAGAAAATAGGTCAACAACATCAATTGTAACAAATTTGAAATTAGCTACCTTCAAGTCAGGTGTAATACGTCTCAAAAACTCTCATGAGTCTTTTAATAAATGGGTCTTTGCCCCAAAGGTTTTTCATTTTCCAGTCTAAAAACTTGGATAAAGGGGAAATCTTGGATCCTTGGGATGCCACTATTGGTCTAGGGGGGGGATTGGATACATCTTTATGAACCTTAGGGACCCCGAATATTGAGGGCACCCTAGGTGTTGAAGTTTCCAGATATGAATATGTGTCATGATCTATAACTCCCTGGTCAAACAAATCTTTAAGGGCCAGGTCATTTTTTTATATGAAATATTAATTTAATTGATTGACACCTGACTATATCTGGAACTATCTTGCAAAATGGAATACATTTTACAATCATAAATGATTTTATCCATCAATATAATACCCCCTCCTTTCTCTGGCTCCATAACCCGGAGGTTAGGATTTTTTCTCAGAGTTTGGAGAAGTATCCATTCATTCTCTTCCAAATTGGACCCCTGCATATGAACCTTGAGTTTATTTCTAATTCTTTTCTCAATGCTGCTTTCTATGTTTTTCAATTGAGGGTGTATTTGAAAGTACTGTGTTTTCTAAGTCCATTGTTGGATATTACCATCGAATTATGTCCAAACATATTTTCCAAATTTAATTTTCTAATGAACATTTTAACATCCAAAATAGTCCAAGCTAAATTACTACTCTGACTAGGTACAAATTTGAAGCCTTTAGTAAAAAGGCAAAAAATTCTTGTGTCACCTCCAAGTGGCTATAATTATAAATATAAAATCCAGCTTGGGTAACTATTTCATACCGACCCCCTTGCTCTTCACTAATATCTAATTCTGAGACTGTTGCCAGGCCCTGTTGTATCCCCCTCCCCTCTGCTGGTATTGTCCCCTGAAAAAAGGTTGTTGTTCCCATTTAAATTCTTATTACGAATTCTTTCAGACCTACGAGGAAGGGGCTCAGGGTTGTTGGCATTAAAATCTGGACGACCTTCTTGTTCCCTTGTATCCTCATAAAATCCCCTATTGAAGGACGGGGCATTTGGATGTGTATCCCTTCCTTGATTAAATTTACTATAATGGGTACGTGGGGGTGCTGGGTATTGTATTCCATCATTATAATCTCTAATATCACGGTCAAGCTTTTTATATTTTCTTTTGATTATATTGTCACATTTCTTATCAATTTGAACCGTAATGTTGTAGTATCTATTCTTTTCAATTTCAATACTAAACATTAAGTCCAGTGTGACACGCTCATTGTACAAATCAATGAATTCTTTAAGTTTGCTTATTTCCCTTTCATTGTTTCTGATTATAGCTTGAACAATTTCTAAGCCACAAACATTAAAAATATTCAGCAACTCTTTGTGGAATTCACTGCCTTCCACAACATTATTGGGATATTTAGATATCCTTAATCCCTTAGGTACAATGTGTTTGCTTAAACACTGATGCAAATACACATTATTTAAATGTAAAGTCTTGTACCTTAAGAAGGCAGTCTGTAATTTGTCTAGTGTTTCCCTGTAGGTGTCGTTGGTTTCAGACCTCATATAAGTACCCTCAGGAAGCTGAAAGGGTACTTGTTGGTTAAGCCAGTCATAAAAATCCCCTGGTGTGTTCCTTTCTTGTACTAAAGATGTAGATGGTATTCTGCCTAAACCACCATCACTTACATGCAAAATATTTGGTGTAACCTGAAAATTTGTGTTACCACTTCCGGAACTCTCAGCTGGTATACCTGGAGCCGTACCATGATTGTCCTGTCCCAGGGGTAACAGTCTGCTGGTAGGTAAGTTGTCAATACCATTTCCAGAAGGGTTAGAAGCCTTAGCAAAAAAAACTGACAATCCTTGACTTACTGGTGTTAGTAAGTCTATAAGTTGACTAAGTTGTCCCGCAATCTTATGGAATTCTCCCACCTTGGAACCCTTATGGCCCTCGTTCCGTCCGGTGGGTGTGGTACTGCCTGCACAGTCCTCCATGAATCAGACTAACAACAAAAAAGGAGTACGGCTGATATAAAGGCAACAAAAAACAATACAAACCAGTCACCAAGTGCAGCAAACCACAGCTGAGTTCCAAACACAAACCAAGAAACTGCCACGACACGTTTCCTGTGAATAATAAACTGTGAACGAAGCTTCCAGTTAAAACCAAGTTTTAATGTAGAAAACTGCCACAACATGTTTTCACTGTTAATACATGAAAATACAAAAATTAATTTTCAATACCAATTCGGCTAATTCTAAAATAATAAAAATATAATTTTCACTAGCCTTAGAAGTACCCCTCAGGGCCTCCTCTATCCAAGCCAACCCTACCTCATGGGGTATGACAGAAGATAGGTCAACAACATCAATTGTAACAAATTTGAAATTAGCTACCTTCAAGTCAGGTGTAATACATCTCAAAAACTCCCATGAGTATTTTAATAAATGGGTGTCTTTGCCCCAAAGGCTTTTCATTTTCCAGTCTAAAAACTTGGATAAAGGGGAAATCTTGGATCCTTGAGATGCCACTATTGGTCTAAGGGGGGATTGGATACATCTTTATGAATCTTAGGGACCCCGAATATCGAGGGCACCCTAGGTGTTGAATTTTCCAGATATGAATATGTATCATGATCTATAACTCCCTGGTCAAACAAATCTTTAAGGGCCAGGTCAATTTTTTTATACGAAATATTAATTTCATTGATTGACACCTGACTATATCTGGAACTATCTTGCAAAATGGAATACATTTTACAATCATAAATGATTTTATCCATCAATATAATACCCCCTCCTTTATCTGGCTCCATAACCTGGATGTTAGGATTTTTTCTCAGAGTTTGGAGAAGTATCCATTCATTCTCTTCCAAATTGGACCCCCGAATATGAACCTTGAGTTTATTTCTAATTCTTTTTTCAATGCTGCTTTCTAAGTTTTTCAGTTGAGGGTGTACAGGGGGATTGAAAGTACTGTGTTTTCTAAGTCCATTGTTGGATATTACCATCGAATTATGTCCAAACATATTTTCCAAATTTAATTTTCTAATGAACATTTTAACATCCAAAATAGTCCAAGCTAAATTACTACTCTGACTAGGTACAAATTTGAAGCCTTTAGTAAAAAGGCTAAAAAATTCTTGTGTCACCTCCAAGTGGCTATAATTATAAATATGAAATCCAGCTTGGGTAACTATTTTGTACCCATCCCCTTGCTCTTTACTAATATCTAATTCTGAGACTGTTGCCAGGCCCTGTTGTATCCCCCTCCAATATGGTAACATACAGTTGAGCAGCATGTAATATCAGATAGAACAGGACCAAGAACAATGACATCTACCACAGTCTGTACACAGGCCAAGGTACATATTCACAATACACACACTGTCGACAATCACCATAAGTACACACAACCACAGAATGCCCAGGCTATGTCCTGAAAGATAACCCATACTATACATAACATGTGTTGCAGTCTGATATCTCACTGGCTTGTTATCAAATATGATGTCAAAATATTATGGTGTACAGAACATATGCACCGCTTACTGCATGACATATGTACACAGGTTGACAGAGTTGTGGCTGGAGGCACAAACACAGGGCCAGTATTGACATGTTGCAGTGGTAACCTCATACAGTTACTGTTGCAACAGGGTTTGTTGTGACATATGTCCTATGAGGGTTATGAAGTCAGTAACTCTCATGTCTGTGACCATGTACTGTCTGCAATCCTCACACTATGCTTCTGCAGTTCACAGATAGGTGCTCTGTGAGTAACACAAGAAACAAAATGCACCATACACTGCACAGTCTGCAAATGACCCTACAGATGGGGGTTACCTCAGAAACATAGCACTGTCATGACAGGTCTTACAGCCATATCCACACACACCCTGTTAAACCAACATTACTCCAAATGCAGAATAGCGACACTTACATTCTGTAGTCATGCCAAGCTCATCCCCCTCCTGTGTGTTGGTCTCTTTCCACAGTGTATGTTATCAGAGGTAAATCCCCAATCCATCTCTGATGCTGTTTGCCAAACAACAGATCTATGTCCTGTTCACAGTGAATGAAAAGGCCAAACACCAACATGATGTTCCAAGATATTGGAGTGTGTTTCCATGCAATTGGCTATGGGAATGTTACCACAACTGTTCCACATGCAATCAGCTAGAGAGGGCTGCAATTCATGCAGAGGACATCAGCTGATCATAAGCATCACTTACAAAACACATGCTGCTGCTTAAGCAAAGCAGGTGTACATCTCCACATCCACCACCGAGGGAGTGAGAGAGGCAGACAGAGGCAAAGATAGGTCAGGGAGAGGGTGGGAGAGTAAAACCTAAGCATGTTTGTGTCACACACCTACCAGTACAGGGCATCAAACCCCTGAATGACTATGTATTGCTATGATATGTCTATGCAGTTATTGGATGCACCACATAGCTTACATGTTGAAGAGCTCTCCAAATGTATATGTGATGGTGAGTGACATCTGCAACAGTGATATGGTAATGATAGAGTAGGTGTACTACATGTGCCTGTCCGCATGAACGGGTGTCAGCGTCAACACAGCCACACTCTCTCAGGGACCCACACACATTGACACACTAGCAGGGTCAGGAATACACCTCCTCACTAGTTAGTTTGCCACAATACAGTACTGTGCAGGTATCACATGCACCACAGGGGTTATCCAGAGGTTATATGGGCAAAGGGTATGTGGAGGTGTCTGACATCAGATGGCATGCTTCAGTTTGCCAATGGGATTTGTAGTGAGTGTGAATGTGGTCAGAAGCATCATACACCACAGACACAGACATAGGGTGCCAGTACTGACATGCATGGGTGCATTGCTTCACGGGTGTGTAGCGGATGATTGTGCCAGAAGGCTATACAAGGCTAGGTGATGGGTATACCTTGACATCAGGCTATATGACAATGGTCTGCAGTGTGGCTCAGGGGTGTAGTGTCTGGATTGGCCCACACAGGTGGGTATAGCATTCACCATCCAGTCACCTGGGTAACTATTGTATGTGGCCATTGCTGTGCATTGCTTGCCATGTATGTGTTCTTTAGTCCATGATATGGATAGTGTCTGGGATGTGCACACATCCCACATGCATGTACAGTGACATGTGGAACTGTACCTGAGGTGTTTGGTCCATGTTGGGTACACAGATTATCATCAGATGTGCCAGTCCTGGCCTCATGTGGTGGGGACAGGTAATGGACAGCAGGTTGACCCTCCACCTACATGAATAGCATGATAATGGTATTCCCTGGTGTCAGTGGCATCTGTCCATACAGGGCATGTGTTTAAGGAATGGTATGTCCTTTGTGGGTCACATTTGATGGTACCACAGGTGTTGCAGGTGCCCAGCGGGGAACATAGTGAAGGCACACTGTCTGCATGTACGTGCCTATTGCACTGATGGACAGGGTGCCATGCCCTCTGTAGTCCACTGCAATAACACCATGGTTACTATCTGTGGGCAATATGCAGGGTACTACCACCATAGTGGTTGTTGCCTAGGCAAGTGTGTTTGTGTATGAGACATGGGTTGAGAGTGTTCTCTGGGTATTACAAGGGTTGCTTACTTTGTTCACCAGGAATTGATGTCATATGTAGGAGTATGGAGTTGCACCCTAACCACTCAGCTATTTCACATCTGTTATCCTAGTACAGTGGACATTGTGACATATAATAGGGCCACCATATAAGAAATTTTCAAAACCAGCTCCACAATGAGTCTAGTTGTTACACACTCACCGCCACCTCCACAAAGGATTTGAATGACAAACACAGATAGAGACAGAGACACACACACACACACCCCTGCCATATCTGGGATTAAAACTCCTACTTAACTAGTTTATTACACTACAGCACTACACAGTTATAGGATGCGCCATGGAGATTACTGGTGTACTCCTTCCCCAAAGGTGTATTTCACAGTGAATTACATCAGCAGCCATGCCAAAGTAGGGCATTTGATCTGCTCTGAGTGTGACTAGCCTAAAAACGCATTTCTCCCTACACAGACATAGAAACACACACACACAAACATCCACACTTGCCATGTGTGGGAATAGAACCCCTACCACAGTAGTGTATCACACTACAGCAGTACACTGTTATGGGATGCACCACAGAGATTACTGGGCTGCACCATTCCCTAATGTGTATTTCACAGTGAATGACATTAGCAACCTTGCCAATGTAGGACATTTGAATTGTAGTAAGTGTGAGTAGCCTAAAAAAGCATGGCTCCCTACACACACACACACACACACACACACACACACACACACACACACACACACACACACACACACACACACACACACACACATACACACACACACACACACACACACACACACACACACACACACACTTGCCATGTCTGGGATTAGACCTCCTACCTAACTAGTTTATCACACTACAGCAGTACGCAGTTATAGGACATGCCACGGAGATTAGTGGATTACACCTTTCTCTAAGGTGTATTTCACAGTTAATGACATCAGCAACCTTGCCAAAGTAGGCCATTTGATCTGTAGTGAGTGTGACTAGCCTAAAAGCATTACTCCCTACACAGACATAGAAGCACACTTACAAACATCCACACTTGCCATGTATGGGACTAGAACCCCTATCAGCGTACTATATCACACTACAGCCATTCGCTGTTATAGGATGCGCCACAGAGACTACTGGGCTACACCCTTCCCAAAGGTGTATTTCACAGTGAATGACATCAGCAGCCTTGCCAAAGTAGGACATTTGAATTGTAGGGAGTGTGAGTAACCTAAAAAGCATTGCACCCTGCACAGACAGACAAACAGACAGACGCACACACACACACACACACACACACACACACACACACACACACACACACACACACACACACACACACACACACACACACACACACACACACACACACGCAATTGCCATGTCTGGGATTAGAACTCCTACCTAACTAGTTTATCACACTACAGCAGTATACAGTTATAGGACATGTCATGGAGATTACTGGGTTACACCTTTCCCAAAGGTGTATTTCACAGTGAATTAAATCAGCAGCCTTGCCAAAGTAGGACATTTGAATTGTAGTGAGCGTGACTAGCCTAAAAAGCATTGCACCCTACACAGAGACACACACACAGTTGCCATGTCTGGGATTAGAACTCCTACCTAACTCGTTTATCACACCACAGCAGTACGGAGTTATAAGACGCACCATAGAGATTACTGGGCTGTACCTTTCTCTAAGGTGTATTTCACAGTGAATGACATCAGCAGCCTTGCCAAAGTAGGGCATTTGATCTGTAGTGAGTGTGACTAGCCTAAAAAGCATTGCTCCCTACACAGACATAGAAATACACACACAAACATCCATGCATGCCATGTGTGGGAATGGAACCCCTACCAGAATATGATATCATACGACAGCAGTATGCTGTTATAGGACATGCCAGGGAGATTACTGGGCTACACCCATTCCAAAGGTGTATTTCACAGTGAATGACATCAGCAGCCTTGCCAAAGTAGGACATTTGAATTGTAGTGAGTGTGACTAGCCTAAAAAGCATTGCTCTCTATACAGACAGAGACACACACACAGGTGCCATGTCTGGGATTAGAACTCCTACCTAGATAGATTATCACACTACAGGATTAGGCAGTTATAGGATGCACCATGGAGATTACTGGGAATACATTTCCCAGGGGTGCATTTCACAGTGAATGGCATCAGCAGCCTTGCCAAAGTAGGACATTTGTATTGTAGTGAGTGTGACTAGCCTAAAAAGCATTGCTCTCTACACAGACAGAGACATGCACACAGTTGCCATGTCTGGGATTAGAACTCCTACCTAGCTAGATTATCACACTATAGCATTATGCAGTATTAGGATGCACCACAGAAATTACTGGGCTATTAGATTCCCAAAGGTGTATTTCAAAGTGGATGACATCAGCAGGCTTGTCATAGTAGGGCTTTGGGGAGGGCAGTGTGTGTGCATGGGCCATAACCCCATCATCTAGCGGTTGACACACCACATGCAGGCACACACAGGGTTATATTCCACAGGTATGTGTATACAGCTGCTAGATGACTATTGCTTTGTACAGTCATGTTGCACAGCTAGCACTTGCACCACATAGTCTGTAATGCTGCAGATACAAGCAGCTAATTTCTACAGGGAGTGACATTTACACGTCATGTGGTTGTAGCCATTTGGCTGTGTGATGGATGGGACAGGCCTCATGATGAATGGCTCTTTGTCACAGTCACTCTCTTCCACACATCTATGTATGTCTACATTTGGCTTATTATAGTGTGTTGTCCTTGAATATATGTATGTATGTCTATCCACTGTGTGTGCAAAGCATGACAGGTGCATACTGAGGAGTGCATGCACTAACATCATTGTTGTTTGCAGACATGGGCTTCATTTGTTTAAGTGTGTGAGCATGGCCAGTGTGACCTTTCAGTATGTTGTTGTCTGATATTGCTTTCATTCCTCTGTGTGAGCATGCTCAGTATGTCCTTCTGTATTGAATGTGTGGATCCAGTCCAGGTAGTTTGTACTCCAGTGCAGACCTTTGCGTTGTACACCTACAGGTAGCAAACTGTTTCTGCAGGGCATCGGTAGATCATGTGGCAATATGGGGTCAAACAATGCAGGGGATAGTGTGTACTGCAGGTGATTGTGTCTGTCCTGCTTCTGCTACATGGTACTGCTGTTAGCAGAGATATTCAGACATGTGTACTGTTATACACTGTGATGTTTTATATCGTCATGCACTGTAAGGTGGATATTCTTGCTCACAGTGATGTCCTGGGGGACAAGGGTGACTACAGCTGTGTCTGGTATTGTGGGCAGATGCCTACGTATTCATGGTATGTTATGCCATTCTGGAGGGGGAGCTGCAGACACTTGCTTCTGGGTGTGTGTATCCAGTTCAGCACCTTGGTACAGTGCTGGCAGAGGATCCCATTCTTGTATATTCATCAACATGACAGTATGGCCTTATCTTGCTGTGGCAATATCTCACAGCTGTACAGATTCACACAAGTTACCCAGGGGCAGGGGCCATGAGTCAGGACATTATCCCTATTGTGGTGTACAGGCAGGTATGTAGCCACCCATTTATGTGTTTGTAGCCAGGGACAGTGTGTGCACACAGCTGTGTGTTGGACCTTGCACATTCCATGCTGCCCATGTTCCCACCCCCCCTCTATTATTGTATCCTTTTCCATACATTATACATACATTTTCTGATACGTTCCCTAAGGTTATCAACTCATCACAGCTGTGTTTTGGTGTTGGTCCACAGTTCATGCAGTGGGACATGGTGGACATGTTACTGTGGTTTGTCCTCATGGCCTTGCATATGGCTAATGTGGAGTATGTTATGTTGTTATCTGGGTGTCCATGACATGACATGCACTGGAAGTACATGTGAGACACAGGCCTTTGGCAGAGACCTGTAGGCCATTTGGTGTTGATGCGGGCCAGATGTGGCAGGCCATTGCATTCTGTCAGTCCTACAGTCTAAGACCGCCATACAGTATATTCCCCTGGGGTGACAGGGTAGGTGTGCTAGGTGTTCATGCCAATACTTTCTATTAGTCTTGATCAGGTGGTGTGGATGCTGGCAGGGTGCTACCTATGACTAAGGACACACCTGCATGGGACACCTGCACTGCATGCTGCATTCTTTTGCTATTGCCGTATACAGGTGAGGTCATATTTTACTCATTCCCCACAGCAGGGATACGACCAGAGAGGCACCTGTGGGTGGTGTTTGGGTGAGCTGGGTGCATGTGTGCTATGGACACTACTTGCATCTGATGCACAGATATGCATGGGGCATTCCAGTTATGCTGGCATGTGCAGGTACATCAGCTGTTTCCCAATACATCAGTCCTACCACCTTTGTGATCTGCAAGTGTTTGGGCAGACAACACCGCTATCCCCTACTACAGGCCCAGATAATGTGATGCATACCTGTATGTACAATTCCAAGGGTGTGTGAATTTCACAGATACACATTATATACAGTGTGTCTGGGGTACTTTTCCCTGTGTACTGCTTGTATATCTAGCCCAACAGCATGCCATGTCAATCTTTCATATGGTGACACATATTACCACCATACATTTACAATGGCTTACTTCTAGTATGTGTTATACTGGTGGGAATTGTCTTTGGCACTATGAGGACTTGGCCCTACCATCAGCAGTAGTGGGCAAGGGCCACCAGGTCATACCTCAACATGCATACATACTGACCACTCTCACACAATATGATAAACACATCAACCTAACACACACATACCTGCATATTCTGCAAATACTACAATCTATCCTGCTACCTTGGCCATCTCTGGGCATCTGTGCTCCACTGGTATTATACCTACACATACATGTTACTACATTTCTACATAGGATTGGGGGGGCACACCTGACTGTTACTACATGTCTACATAGGATATGGGGGGGCACACCTGACTGTTTCTACATTGCTACACAGGATTGGGGGGCACACCTGACTGTTACTACATTTCTATATAGGATTGGAGGGGGGAACACCTGACTGTTACAATGTGTGTACATCAGATTGGGGGGGGGGGCACACCGGACTGGTACTACATTTCTACATAGGACTGGGGGAGCATACCTGACTGTTAATACATGTTTAAGTAGTGTTGGGGAGCACACCTGACTGTTACTACATGTCTACATGGGATTGGGGTGGGGCACACCTGACTGTTACTACATGTCTACATAGGATTGGGGGGGCACACCTGACTGTTATTACTGTCTGCATAGGATATGGGGGGGGCACACCTGACTGTTTCAACATTGCTACATGGGATTGGGGGGGCACATCTGACACTTGTACATATTTGCTCTGACTGTACCGGTATGTCAGGTACTCCATTTCATTATGTTTTCTAACCTATTGTGCTGACTAGAGGCATGTCAGTGTACTACAGGTCCTACGTTTCAATGTCCTATATATTAGTTTCTGACTTCTTACCCTTCAGAACTGACATCCCACTGCTTGACCTGATGTAGTCTAAATGTGTAGGCCTGGGGGGGGTGGTTACCCATAGGCATCATTCAGTGACCTTTGCATAGCCTTTGTTTGTGTTTGTCTACACTTGTCATGCTGGCTGTGACTATTGTTGGGAATGTGAACCTCACTGACTGGCATGTGTGTGTCATATGGACACACATGTGGCCCAGCACATTTCCTGCAGTGGGATATGTTACCATGTGTAGTACTGGCTACTATGGTGACACCCGTATTTGTTACAGATCTTATGCTACCACTATAGGTGCCTACTATCTGCTGGCATCACATTCAGCCACCTGATTGCCTTGCATGCTCACATTTATATCATAGATACAGGTAACAACACATACTACTACATGCGGCAATTGGTAGGGTGAGTGACTTACCTTGTGGGTGTGACAGTATTGAGGGCGGTGATGAAGGGCTGCCTATGTCGGATGTACATAGTACATTCCCTACACATGGTTGAGCACAGACAGTGTAATGTTTGGCATCCCTTTTACTGTATGTGCAAGTCAGAGAGAGGTGTCATTCCCTGGGTCCCTCCTGTGTCAGTGTATGTGCTGTGCGTTGTCTCTTTGCCAAGGCTAGGGCATACTGGGCACACCTCCTTCTGCCTACAGGGGCAGGCTCAGGTTGTTCCTCCTCTGAGTCACTCTGTGCCTGTGCAGGCCTTGACAATAATGGGGGGCTGTGTGGCCCTGCCCCATGCTGTTGCTGCTGCAGCTGTTTCCACAGGATCATATTGTGTAGCATGGCACATACAATGACAATTTGGGTACATGTAGCTGGAGAGTACTACAAGGCTCCTCTGGATGTGTCCAGGCACAAGAACCGTGACTTGAGCATCCCAAACACATGCACTATTATAATTCTGGTCTGTGCGTGTGCCTCATTATGGAGTTCTTGTTCAGGTGTGTGTGCATTTCTGATGGGTGTTATCAGCCATGGCTCCAGTGCATAATCAGCATCCCCCACTAGGTGACCATAAAGGATGTCCCCACTGGCAAATCTCTGGTACAGCTGTATCAGATGCTAGATGTGGGAATTGTGATAGCCTCCAGGGCAGCCAGCACACACATTCATTATTATGCCCTGGGCATCGCATACGACCTGGCAGTTGATGGAGGGGAAGCCCTTGCAGTTAATATATACCCTACCTCGCTCACCGGGTGGTGATTTGATGCGTATGTGCACCCACTACCTCAGGGTATTCTGCTATTTGGTGGAGCAGTTGCCTATTGCTGGCCAATGCCTCACGGGTTTGGGGGAAATATACATGCTCACCGGAATGTGCTGACATGGCATCCAGGAACTGGTGGAGTACCCTGGATGCTGATGCCTGTGAGATCCCATCATATCCCCAGTTGGCCTTTGGAAAGTACCTGTAGCTGGTATTCTTAGGCCTACACATACCTTGGTATCCACTGGGATGGGTTCCCCTCTGTTAGTTCTGTGTGTCAGGCGTGGCCGGCACAGCTCAACAATTTACTGTAGGAGGTCCCTGTCCACCCTCTAGCGCTCCACTATCTCCAGCTCATGTAGCCCCTGGTAGGTTACCCTGGATCTGTACACTCTTCTCTGTCTCCTCACTGTGGGTTGGTCAACAGCATTCATATCCTCACCACCCTCAGCCTCTTCCACATGTTTTTGTATGATAGCTATTGCAGTCCCTATCATTTTGTTGTTTTGTTTGTTAAAAGTTCCCCGCTTGTATACACCAGTGGTGCAGAGTATGGGAAAAAACAGATGGAAAGGTGTTTGCATACTTTGTAGTAGTGTTCTGGGCTGGGCTGGTCTGCTACCTGTGTAATTGGCTGATTCTGATACATTTCACCTGCCAGCTATGCTAGTTCTCCTTGATTACCTTCCTACTGCTGTTTTCCCTTCCCATTGCCTTCCTGTTTAAGCCCAGGGGCACACCGTGCAAACAGAGTGCTCAAATGTGCACAGAGCTGCTATTTCCTGGTTTACTTTTTTTCTCCTTTAAAACACGGTGCATGGTGCGCACACCCACTTAGGCAATCTACAGAGGGCTAGGCACCCTCAGACATACCCCTTTACTTAGCTCTGCTAAGCTAAGAGCAAACCTGAGCCACAGGGCTCCAATCTACTTATAGTATGCCTGACACAGCCCCCTATGATGTCAGCTAACTCCTAGGCTTGCACAAAGCTATTCCTGCTCTTACACTGTTGGGTGCTGACTAGCATGCAGGGAAATTCTGGGGTTCAGTATCATTCTCCTCATTTGCATAAGATTGCCTGCTGGTGCATAGTTACATGTCCCACACTGAGCCTCCCCCCTTAGCAACCGCTATTCACTGGCCATGTTGTCTTCTGCCTGCCATTCAGTATAATGGCAATATAGTGATTTTGGTTTGAATGCTTATTTTAGGTTGTTTTTCTTATTTTCCACCCAATCCCATTTGCGCGCCGCTGCCCTACTCTTAAACAGCCAAGATCGGCTAAAAAAAAGAATGCTGATATTGTTATTTTTGCAAATGTTTTCCATGCCAATGGCTTTATAGTTGGCCATTGGGATGCTTTTTACATGATATCCACCCTTTATTTGGAGCTGTCATGGCTCTGTTTTGTAATTTGCAGAAATGTACTCCGTTACTGCCTGAGTACATGTCTGCAGATTACACTAGTCCTGCATGGCCAATTTCCTGCTTCCTGGATCAGAAATTCACCTCATTTTCATGGATTCCTCCTGCAAATGTGGTCATTTGCATACAGGGGTTGAGTCCATGCAGGACTAGTGCAGGAGCGCTCGTGCATGTCCCTACAGGTTATTCCTGGATTGCACTGCAGACATATTGCCTGCTGGAGCTCCTGCACTAGTCCTGCATGCCATGCAGGGCTTGCAGAATCCAGGGAAGTCACAGCAGTATTGTTTTCTACCAGCTGAGAGCTTTCATTTGAGGCTAAACAGGTCTGTCTGACTTACTCAGTTGTCGAGGTATTTAGAAAAATATTAAATTTATGACAATATAAATAAACATTACAGCAACAAAAATGAATGCCTCCTTACCAGCACCAGACATAGGTCAAATATCAAAACAGTTGTGTTTGCCATTGTATAAGGTTTAAGATGACATATTTTAATGATTTGTATGTGGCATAGTTTTGGAATTATTAATGTAAATATGAACAAAAAAACATTTGATGTCTACAGGCAGCAGTAAGATGTAACTGCAGAAAGAACTGGATGCATCACTTGGCTGTAATGAGTTAAACAGCATTCACTGTCACTCAGCATTGCTGCACTATGTCAAACTCTGTGCAGCTGCTGATGATATAAAGTGAAGGCTTTTCCATGGACTTTTTCTGGTGATACATGTTGTATGTGAATCTATTTTTGACCAGATTAAACATGTGAAAAAGGGGTGGATAGGACAGTGGTGAAAATGGGATTGGCAAGCAGAGGGTATTACACGGGGAAAAGAATACAGGAATTAGCATGAGGGTTGTGGGAGAGCACCATAGCTATCCAGTTTTTCACAATGCCAGTGTACAATTGTACACACAACTTCATGGCTTTGCAGTGGCACTACACCAGTGATGGTGACAACAACAGAATAATTTTCTCTGGCCAACTGGATAACATCAATTGAGTCAGGATGACAGAAAGGTGAAGAGAACTATGTATGGGCTGTATTTTTTTTTTTGTGTGACACTGGTGCCCTTTTTTTTTTTTTTTTTTTTTTTGGAGGGAGAGGAAATGTGCTTAGGAATTAGTGGGTCAGATAGGGAGGGGAGGATAGGAAGTATCTGTAGACATACAGGACATACAAGACAGACAGGGATGGTGATGAAGACGAAAGGTTGGGGACACCACGATTGGGGATAGTAAGGGACATCTGAGGTGCACCTATGTCCAGCTTGAGAACAGTGAGAATTTAGTTCTCACCATTATAACTGTCAGCAATGTCTCCTGCAGCAGCTCCCTGGGTCAGTGCTAGATGTGGCATCATCTTTGCAATGCAAGGCAGGACGTTTTCAGTCCTTCCAATACGTGCACTGAGGCCCCTCTTTATTATATCCACCAACAGCCCTGTCAACCCTTACTGGGTAACAAACTCACCACCTCCACTACTACTGCTGCTGTGGGGTACCACTTCACCAGCATCCAGGGCAGTGCTACCTGATGCACTTGGAGCATGTAGGGTAGGGATTGTGGAGGCAACAATGACAGGCTGTGACCCTGAAGTGCTGGGTGTCTATGCTGCCATCTGTGGAGGTATGGTGGACCAGGCCACAGTGGTTGGCGTACCACTCTGTACTGTTGCTTATTAGTTTTCATTAGCAAGTTATGCAAACAGCAGAGTGTTAATAAATTATAACCCCCCCCACAGAAAATAGAGAGGGAAAGGGTGGGAGGATACAAAAAAAAGAGATAATTACATACATGGCAGGTCACAGTATTGTATATTTTAAACAAACTTGGTTTGGCAGTACATAAACAATTATGATAATTTACTATTGCAGACCTTTGCAACATCCATATATGATGGAAATATATTCATGTGTCATTAAATAAACAAGTGCCTCTGCTCTGATATAAGAAACAGCTGCCTTTATTTCACTAAGATGGATTAGAATTATGCATTCTAAATTAACAATTACAATTACCATAATGTAATTCTTCTTGACAGACTGTTGTTAAGATCTTATAAATGATCACCAATTCAAATAAAACTGTTGCTTCTGGGTACTGAACCCACACACATTAAAGCTGTTATTCTAATCCCCTAATGCAAGCAGCAAGACTTATCGGGGAAGGCATGCATGCTTGAGATGAAGGATGAAATATGCCTGCTCGAGATGCTAGTGCTTGAGTGAATGAAAATAACATTATTGCTTGAAATATTGCATGAATCATATTTAGCCTTTGTCTCTTTGAGGTGATTTAATCATTCCTGCTTTGCTTTATGGTTTTCAGCTATCTGATCTGCAGCTGTATAGCACAAAAAGAAAAGAAATATATATGAAAGCATAGTGAGTAACTGCATTGGCTGGATAGGTAATTACTGCCATATCATAGACAGTTTATGGGACAGTTTACTTACACAACTGGGAGTGCTCCCAGTCTAAACTTCAGCCTCTCATCAGCTTAGGAGGTCCTGCTTCCACTTTTTAAGGTCACTATAGTGGTGATGACATTGTTTCCATTGTGTGGAATGCCAGATGCAATGGAGACAGCCTTGGCTAAGCTATTCCAAGCCTCAGCCTTATACTGAGACTCACTATAATCCCCCTGCAGCAGCCTATAACTGTAACACTTCAGGAGAAGTGCCACAGATATCCTGGACTCCTCAAAACCCCACCTTTGTGCTATAAATTTAGCACCATTCTCTCACTCTTAAGCCATGTCTGCAAAAGTCAAACAAACAAAATATGTCTGAATTGATGTAGATTGCAGATCTTGCATGTACTGGTATTGCCCAAATGCACAGTCTTGCTAACCACATTTACACAACTGAAAGCAGATGGACTCCTTGGCAGACATGTTGGCACTACTCACAGCATATAGTAGTAAAGGTGTGAAACATGGAATTGAAATGTGACATGTGTGATGCACCACCCATTATCACAGGTTCCAGTATTTCAACAATGAACTGCTTAATGCATGGCTTTTGATGATTGCACTTTGGAAGGTGAAAAATGCTGAATTCTGACATAGTGTCATGTTGGGGCTTATCGAATGTTAAAATATTATCATAACAGCTGGGAATTTAACCCATGTGATAAAGGATGCAAAAATTGCAACTTAATGCATTAACTGACATTGCCACAGAAGAACTACCTTTCCAGCATAGACATTGTACATATAGTGATATCTGAATGAATATAGATACACTTCAGAGAGGCCTACATGTGTCTGGTTGTAATTATGTCTTGGAAAGTATTCCTATGTAAAAGTCATTCTTTCTGCAAGTTACTATGGTTCAGATGGATGCAACTGATGTAATGATTTATATAGGTCAGTTTATGTTACATACATACTTCACAAGACCTAAGGGTCCTAAACACATAGCAGAGATATGTGATGGGTCATGATGATTACAGCAAAAGTATTATGCCCATCATATATATGTAAGTGAATTTTATATGAAATATATTCATTGTCATGTCTAGGAAAATGGACACACATTAGGTTGTATTTATCTGTAAAACATTAATCATATATGTTAGCACTATTTCATTATGCTAGCTTACTAATACATTGCCTGCAAGAAACAAGTTTAACATTATCAATTTTCTTTAATGTTACAGTCCTATTCAAAAGGTGTGAAAAACTGGCGTTTTACATTCTTTTTATAAAGTATCTTGTAGGCTGGATTCAAACCTTTAATATGCTGTATTATTTATCTTAAGTCACTGCCCTTAAACCTTGTGTTGCAGAGATAGTTCTAAGACAGGTGGAAATTCTGCTTTTAGAACTGTCTAGAGTGCTGAGGAATGCACACCATTGCCAGGTGTGTTTGAGTTACCTAAGGCAGGCTAAACTAAATTTTCACTTTTTTCCTTCCGTATTGAACCATGTTTACATGCTGATATTTGGAGAGCAAATCTACTTTAAAAAGAAAAAAAAAATGAAAAAGTAAATATTGTGAATAATAGCAAAGTGATCTCTAAAGAGAATTTGTGCAATGCCTCAAGAGACTTATTTCTCTTGATTCCTGCCAGTTACACCTTGTGCCACAGAGAAAGTTACCTGACAGGTGTATTTTCTTCAAGGATTGCCATTCAGAGTGCTTTCAGCTGTGCAATGATGCCAGGTGTGTTTCAGCTACCCAAGGTAGCTTTAAATAATTTTTTCACTTTTTTCCTTAGGTAGAAAACCCTGTCAGTGCTCTGCCAAGTGAAGACCAAATGCACCTTAAAAATGTCTTTTGTGAATAATTGCAATGTGATCTCTACACATAATTTGAACATAGCTTCATGTGGCTTATTTCTCTCTTTTCACTTCAGTTATACATTTTCACACAGAATTTGACATATGTCAGGAGCATTTACTGAAGTAAGTGATCTCCCTGTTGTGGGGGA
Organism: Protopterus annectens; assembly: GCF_019279795.1. NCBI lineage: Eukaryota > Metazoa > Chordata > Ceratodontiformes > Protopteridae > Protopterus > Protopterus annectens. The sequence continues at coordinate 1,696,881,869 of NC_056731.1, forward strand.
GGGGGGGCATGCAATGATGCCAGCCGTGTTTGAGTTACTTAAACTAAATTTTCACTTTTTCCTTAGGTGGTAAAGCCTGTTTGCGCACTACTGAGAAAATGAACCTTAAAAAGAGGGGAAAAAAGACATATTGTGAATAATTGCAATGCGATCTCTGTATAGGATTCGAACAATGCTTCATGTGCTTGATTTCTTTCAAAACACTCCAGTAACACCTTGTACCACAGAATTTGATATCTGTCAGGTGCATTTAAAGAAGTAAGTACTCTCTGTGTTGCAGGGGGCCATTCAACAATTCCAGACATGTTTGAACTACCTAGAGCAGCCTAAACTACAATTTTCCCTTTTTCCCTTAAGTAGTGAACCTTGTTTGCAAGCTGCCAAATGGACAGCAAATGGAAAAGACATTAGAAGAAGAATTTATGGTAGAGAAATGACAGAAAGTAAATATAATACAATGCTTGGGTAATATGCAGCAATAAGTGAAAAATTTTTCCTTCTCACATCTCCTTACAACATCAGACATGTACTTTGTGATGAACCTTATCAGACTTGTAGTTAATGTTAATTAATGTGAAAGTAGACAGACTAATGGTCACATGGTGTTAGCAATAGTGACAACAGCTGATATTTAATAATAATAATACGGTGGTATCACAAAAGGTGATTAAATATGTATTCAGACAATCCGCTGTGAAAGTATCATGTAAGCAGATTCAAACCACGCATCAGATATCCTTTATCTATAAGCTCACTGCACTTACACTTTATGAAAGAGAAAAAAGCTACCTGTCAGATGTATTTTCTTCCCTGAGTACTATCCAGATAACTGACGGCAGAGCAATGCCACCAGGATGATTTGCACTACCTATAGCAGGCTAAATGAAAATTTTCATTTTTCTCTTAAGCCATAAACCTGATTTTACTGTTGCCAAGTGGAGTGCAAATAATACAAGAAAAAAAATATAGACAATTCTTATAGATCAATTACTTTACATATTCATGTTTGAATAAATTTGTAAGGTTGAAACAGGAACCTGTTTGGATTTGAAACCTCAAACAAGGGTAGTAAAAGCCATTGTTTCACATTATTTACTGGAGTTGCTACAGATAAAGACATATATTAACAAAGTGGTAAAGAGTATAGATGTAATGATAATGTGACATTGTATCAGGTCACATTGAAAGTGTAACAGGAACAATTTATGAAAGCTATCCTTTCACATTTGACTGTAAATGCCTGGATGATTGGGATATTGCAAACTGCTGACATAGGTATGTAGTCACATGATTTTAAGCAAAGACTGTAAACACTGCAGGTGTATTCCTTTCATTCTGTCTGGCACATCCTTTCATTATCCATGCTTTCATAATAGCAACTGTATCTCTGTTTTTTTTTTGCCATATGTTATCTTTACCAATGCTTATTGTATTCCCTTTAATATGAACAACATTTCCTACTATGGGCCAGTAACAGTGGTCATTTCAGCAAGCATTTGAATGTTAGGACTTTCAATCTCCTAAATCAGTAAATGTACTTTCAGACATTTTTTTTCTCTTTTCCCTGACACACCCTTCGTATGTGTGTATCAAAGAGGGGAGACTGTGAAAGTTGATTTTCCTGCAGTCAGTGTAATCAGAGACACCTGCAAGCAATCAACAGGGAACACTTCTCAGTACTCATCCTTGCATTACTAGGGTGTGTGTATGTAATTTTGACCATCCTTACACCATGTTTACATTCCCTAAACTTAGTGCAGCTTTTGGTATTCAGGTATGCTAATGATTTCACACCTCATTTGTACAATCACAGTACTCACAGGGCTAACTCTGTACTATATGTAAAGGTAATCATGTAGCTAATGCTCTTGTGTTGCACTGGGTATATTGTTTTGAAATGCAGAGCTTGATACTGATAGTAATGCAAGACTTTGGAAGATTTATCTATTTTCTACAGTGTTGTTTTGTCAAGGTATGCTGCTATTTATTAACTAATGCTTTTACTTTAACATTAAAGGGTGAAGTGCAGTGACCACTTAAAAGCATGTGTATAATTTTAGATTTATTTACTTTTATCCCTTCCTTTTGCCATAGCCATGTGTGCATTTGTATGGTACTGAATGCTACATGACCAATTTATTACTTTATTTTGTATTTCATGTTTTATATTATAAGTATGTAGGAAGGTCTGGCATTTTATCTGTATCAACATGAAAATAAAAGTTTGTTCTGCTTTTCTTTTCTACCAGACAGAATGGCACATCAGTTGATATGGCAGTTGTAAAAGCTTGGTGTTACTTTTCTAATGCTGCATTTATAATTGTTATTGTTAATGCAGCAATGTGTTACAAAGTTGATAAATCCAACCTTATGAATAAGAAAATGTTTCTTTCTGTCATATTGTCAAGTAAATGTTTTTTTCTGTCATATTAGTACATGGATAAATTACTATCACCCTTATGCTTTTTTATTCTCAAATCACATATTACTACCCTTCTTCCAACAACTATAATAACATACAGTAATTTTACTTCATTTTTATAAAAATTCTTATTCCTGAATTTGTCTCATTTCTATTGTTCAGATAACTTCTTCTCTCATACTCTCAGATATTTTTCTTTTACTTTTGAAAAGTAGTACATTTTTATTTGTTGAAAGAACAAAATGAGGAGTTACATAGACCAAAAATAAAGAAATATAATCCTATTTTATTATAAGGAGCAAATAATTGAGTTCCAAGACTTAATGATGAAAGTTCACCAAACACTGTATCTCCATTGCAGAAGTGTTATAAGATCTGGGCTGAGTTTTAAATATACTTCTTTTTTGTTGTGGACAGCTTTGGTTTAGGGTGGATTGGGGGGGCTAACTTGTGTATAGTCATAGTGAGCAATTAACACATAGAAATTGTTTGTGTGAACATTTGATACATGCAGTCACACACAGAATTAAGCTCAGAGCCATCCTGTCTATTATATATTTATTTTTTGTGACTTTCTGTTTCATCTTATACAGGGATATGGCACCCATGAAGACATCTGTACCCTATAGCGGAAAAAGAGGTCAATATCCAGGCCTTACACTGCCATGGAGCCTTTCTATTAGGGAGAGGTAGAGGCTACCAATCTGCCTGAGATAGGATATTGCAGCAGGTAGACAATGACCTTAATGCTGTCAGAGGGCATGGGAGAACCTACTCTGAGATAAGAAACTGGGCAACTGACATGATATCCTCTTTCCACCTTAGGGCCACTTCAATTTGCTGGGAATAGGTGGTTATTGGGGTGGTCCTGCTACTGAACCATCACTGAGGAATTTTTTTCACTATCACAGATTACGATAGCTCTTCAGAGGGTTCCACCAGAATCCTTGATGCGGGTGCAGATGTGGATGACAGGTCCACAATATCACAAAGAGACCTTCCAGGAATGCATAGACTATATGTATATATCTAAGATGTCTGATATATATATATATATATATATATATATATATATATATATATATATATATATATATATATATATATGTGTGTGTGTGTGTGTGTGTGTGTGTGTGTGTGTGTGTATATGGTGCCACACAGGAAGGCTGGTAGGGTTGTTCAGAGGAAGCCTGATATCCACTCTCCTTCTGAAGCTGGTGTGTCATTAGGTACTGCAAGACATATGTGTAGGGCCGTAGTAGTGGCACAGACACATTCCTCCCAGGTCTTAGAAGAGATAGTGCGACTATTAACTGTCATGCATTCTGACGTGAGTGACTTCATGAACTCTGTGGACAATTCCTTAGACATGATGAACAGCACACTGGATCAGGCAGTTTCTGTGAAAGAACATCTTTTAGGGGAGGGTGGGCATCCATGTGGCTGGAGAGCTGCTCCATCTTCTGGTGTTAGCAGATGTGGCCATGCAAGATCCTTCTCCCACAGTTACACTACATCTACTGCTTCATCAGTGATTGAAATGTCCACACACTGATGTGATAAGCCACAAGGTTGGGGTTATGGATGTAGCCTTTATATCACTCACATTCAGATAGCACCCTGACTTTTAGCCAAGGCCATGGAAATACCAGTGCAACTCATGGCAGAAGTAGCTCTTGTGGCTAGGGCCAACAAAGCTAAACTGAGTAGTCTACCATGCATGCCTGACACCTGTCCAAGATGCCATGACATAGTGATAGCACAGTGCTTGATTGTGTTCATGTAGACACACACACACACACACACACACACACACACACACACACACACACACACACACACACACACACACACACACACACACACACACACACACACACACACACACACACACACACACACACACACACACACACACACACACACACACAGAAAAAAAAATTCACTTGCCCATACCACTTCAAACACACGCAAACTATCTAAACAGTGGTGTTGAGTTCTATACATCTGTTGTTACTGGCCCTGAACACTGTATATTCTAGGAGTGAATGTGCAAAAGATGATGACTGTACCCTGCCCCTTGCACACGTCTTTTGTGAATTAGGATTGCATATAAGTTTGATGCACACATTGGACAGCTGATGTTTGCTTATTCACAAGACTGTATGTATTGCAGAGCTAAAATTTATGATTTCTTGTTCCTACACATTTGTGACTGGATTACTTCTATATTGTAGTAACACATTGTATTTCAGTTAGTGTTGTCATTACAGCATTAGAACCATTAGATACTTTAGTCTTTCTTCTTGGTATAGTTGTGCAAATGAGGGTATAATCGACCTATTCCATGTTTAATGGACAATGGTCTATTGAAATGCTTGATGCAAACTATGGATTCTAACAAGTAACCGTATGTTGCAAACATCTAACAGAAGAGATATTACTGACATAACTCTACACCTCAGACAAAAGGCTTTTCTTTAGGGCATATACATATTTCCATATAAGAGTAATCAGTTAAATAACTTGTTTTTTTCTTTACTGGTCCCATGCTTACCTTGTCATTACTGCAGGTAACAATTTTGTCCTTGTGGATTGTCCCTGTCTGATGCTGTCAGGACACAGCCATTATATGGTTAAGTAAAGGTTGTGGTGTCTGACAGGCATCAATTTTCCTATGTGTATGTGTGTAGGGTCTTTGTCTTTGAGCTAGGTAGTGAGTGTGTGTGCTATCCTTTGCCTCTCAGCCAGAGCCAGGACATACTGTGCATGCCTCTGTCTGCCAGCACCATCTGTAACTGGTGGTTCTCCCTCAGACTCCCCATCTATACCTGCTGCTGCTGCCTGCCCTGTCTGAGGTCCTTTAACCTGTGGTCCTGCCAAATTGCTGTTCTTGTTGAAGCTGTTTCATGAGAATTACAGTGTGTAACATGACACAGTATGTAAGTATTTTGGCACAGATACCTGAGTTCTACTGTACTGCACCTCCTGTTGTGCCTAGATACCGGAATCCTGATTTAAGCAAACCAAACACACATTCCATGATATTCCTAGTTTGTGTGTGGGCCTCATTGTATCCTTGCTCTGTGGGATTGTGTGGGGTTCTCATAGGTGCCAGGGCACCAGTGCATAACCTGCATCTCCCACTAGATGCCCTTGAGGAATATTACCCCTAGCAAACCTGGTGTACAGCTCATAGGTTGCAAAAAAGATATGAGGTAATATGAGGGAGGAAAATATTTGATCAACAGAAAATGAGACATATTCAGCAATAGGATTTTTTTATAAAAATGAAATAAAATTGGTGTATGTTATTATAGCAGTTAGAGGAAAGGTAGTAATATGTCATTTGAGAATACAAAAACCCATAACAGTGATAGCAATTTATGCATGCATTAATAAGACAGAAATAAACATTTGCTTGAAAATATGACAGAAAGAAATGCTTGCTTGAATTTTTTAAATCATATGTATTAATGAACATGCCAATAGTGTTGGTAGAGGACTTTAATTGCAACCTACAAAATGAAAAAAGAAAAGCAACACAGGAAGTAAAGATATTAAGATATTTGATAAGATATGGTGATTTAAAGGTAGAAAAGATGTAAATGCATGCTGTATGGTAATGCATGACTACCTCTTTTCTGTAATGATACCTTAGTTTTTATAAAAGGTAATGTTATATATAATATTTACCTTTAAGTGACTGGTATTGCAGGTAATGGGAAAGTGCATGTTATATGAACTCTCCCTTTCCCAAAAGCCAGTAACACTAAAACCATCCTGGAAGCTGGTATCCACATCCACAGTATCTATACAATTTGCGAGCATCTTGAGGAATATTTAAGTGCCACATCTGGACTATTTCAAGGAACATTAAGCATTTGTTCTATGACTTCTGAGTGGTTATAATGTGTCATTCAAATAGTGCTTTTTTGTCTGGGTTGAACCCAACAGTACTTCATATTTTGCAAGAAAAAAGAAAAGGTGAAGTATGTCTGTCATAAAAGGTAAACTAAAATAAGCCATTTTCAAAAAGTGGGAACTAGCATTCCTTGATGTGATAGCAAACACCTCTCAAAGGGGCCTGATTTATTGTTTATGATTATGATTGCAGTTATAAAGCAAACAGGGAAGACAGACAGTGCCTATGTCTTTCTCCTTTAGATAATGGAAAATGTGATAAGACTTCCCCCTGGGTTTTAACTTGGGTTTGTGATCCCTAGTAGAGGTTGTAGACTATGTCTCAGAAATGTATAAAAAGTACATTCAGTATAGAGATTGGAAATAAAGGTCAATCCACTCTTGTAAAAGTCCCTCCCATGCCCAAGCTAATTAGAAATTGAGTTTTCTTTCTTTTTACTAGGTATGCAGTCCAAGAGGTAATTAAGAAGCCTATCTCAGATTCCCAATTGCCCCAAAGCACTGTCTTGTTAAGGGACTTGCTGAAGGTCAGACAATAAGCAAATGAAGACTGTGGGAATCAAATGCTGTACCACACAAAGTAGCTTGTTAATAGTCCATAGTCTTAATCTGTGTCACCAACTGCCTTTGCACTCTGTGAATCAAAAGAATAACTCTTCTAAATTATTTGTTTTTACATTATTGATTTTTATCATGTGTGTGTCCCAGTTTTTTAAGAGAAAACAGTCTTGCAGCTGCAGTATATGCAGAGATGTTATAATCCTGGTTGGGAGTTTACATGGACCTATATGATTGAAGTAAGTTTGGAATCATAACGAGCGCATGCCTTACATCTAAGGGGATCATGGCATTTGACATCTATAATTACTTTATCGACCAGACACAGTATAGGAAGAAATAATTTGGGAAAAGATTTCTAGTACTTTGGTGGTGGGCCATTAGATGATGATGCTGGGTCTATGTTTACTGATCGAATGGCACATTCATCAAATGGCCATTCATCATACACATAGCATCGAAAGTGCATTTCATTGAAGATCATAGTTGACCAACATAAACAAAATGGCACATAGTATGTACTGATTTGAATGGTAGGATAAGGAAATCTGCCCTTTCCTCATTGTAGTGTGATCTTGGAGTTGGTATATATAATTAGCGGGAGGGGTGTGTGTCGGGGTACAGCCTCCCACAAGAGGAGGATTTAGTAAACACTGGACCTTCCTTATGTGGGGGGCTGCACCCCTCCCCCCCACTAATTATATATACCATCTCCGAGATTGCACTACAGTGGGGAAAAGGCAGATTTTCTAGATTGCACTACAGTGGGGAATGAGCATATTTCCTTATCCCTACCATACTCATTAGTACATACTATGTGCCGTTTTGTTTATGCTGGCCAGCTATGATCGTTTGATGATATGATTTGCGATCATATGACCTTTTGATGAAACACACTTTAGATGCTATGTGCCTAATGAATGGCCATTCAATGAATGTGCCATTCAATCAGTAACCATAGACTCGACGATGCTTTACCTTATGGTTTTTGTCTTCATTTTTAGTATCATCTCAATAACTATAATAGGGACAGACTAAAAGCTCAGCTATTCCTGAAACAAAACTAATGGGTTAAGCCAGTTAAGATAAAACAACAAGCATGCATTGCTTTAATTGTAGCTACATCCTCATATATAAGGTAAAAAAATAAAAATGAAAACAACTTCACTAGACAATTCTGTAGGACATTAAAAATGATGATAGCTTACAACCTGCTTCCATCTCTTTTTATTTCGTTGCTCACAAGTTGTGGATAAAGCTCAAAATAATGGGAGGACAAAGGCCCCAAAATAGGGTCAGTTTTGAAATATTAATCTAATTCTCTTAAAAATTTAATAGAACAAAAGTTATTCATCAATATTCATTTTCTGACAGTAAGACATATAAAACTCTAATGTTTATCATTACTGAATCCTCATGAGTTTACCGGGATATTAAACATTTTACAAGGGGCAGGGGAAAAATATAAGGCAAAATCAGAGGAATTTGAAAGGTATGCCTACTTCTAATAATTACAACTACCTAAGTACAGATCTTCTTAAGAGTATAAATTCTAATTTTTACCACATGCATTATTCCTTTCACTTGGAAATGTGTTACCTTTGTCACAGTTCCTAAAACTAAATATCTCTCTTTGGCATCAAACTTTAGACCAACACTCATTAACTAAAATAATGGAAAAACTACACTGACATCAATTAATTGAAGAAATAAGACCTGTCATTTAACAAACAACATGGTTTCCGGAATAGATATAATACTCAAGCAATACTCTTTATAGTCACTAACTATATTTATGAGGGAAAAGGAAAACTTAACAGGAAGTGTGCATTTGAATCTGTCAATCATGCTCTTCTTAAAAAAATGCTACCTAACTTTGGTATCACTGTCAATGTCCTAAATGGTTTTCTACTTAACTCCAAGACTGAATGTTCTGCATGTGGATTAAATGTCTCAGAAAATGGCACCTTCTCAGCTGGAGAACATACCTCTCAACTGTACACATTTTCTCAGAATGTCCAGATTTTTGCCTCTTATATATTTATTTTTTTGGTCCATTTTTCATAAAATTGTGTTTTTTTGGCAAAATAGTGGCAAATCAATAAAGGCTGTTCTATCAACTTTCTAAGTTTGTAAGAGCAACATGTAAAATCTGTCCCTATTGTGGGGCCTTTTCCACTTTTATTTATGGCTTTGTCCAGATGAGGTTGAGAGGTATTGCGGAGGACAGGAAGAAATGGAAACAGATGATCCGATGTGGTGACCTCTAACGGGAATAGCCAAAAGAAGATGATGATGATGAGGATACAGAGTAATACAATGAAATCATGCAGGACAGACATAAAATAACTTGTTTTTTTCATTGCCATAGAGGAAAGGTATTTTACGTTCTCACATAGGGTGGGGTGATGCATGTTGTTTTTTTAGTTCATCCTTGTAATTTAACACATATATATGCTATTCAGTGGCCATTACATTATAATAGAAGAGAGAAAACATAGTAGAGAGATCAAGGAAGATTGTAGGGGATGACAGGTCAGAGGTATTTTTGATAACTGTGTTAGTCAGGGAGTAAAGATGTAAAAGTTAAGTTAGCCAGAAGTAGATTAGCCAGGGGTGGGTACAATAAGGTAAAGTTAGCAGTAGTTGAGCACCAGCATAACCATGTATTGTTTAGATGTTATTTTAGAGAGGTTTTGAAGGCTTCTTGGTTAATCATAGTCCTTGCAATTAGGGGGCGAGAGTTCCAGACTTTAGCTGCAGACTAAGAATATAGGCTTTGTCCTGGTACTTTTGAGGCTGTTCTTTTTTACTTTTTAATGTATTTCTAATTCATTTTTGTTGCAGTTTTACATAAAGAAAGACAAGTTCATTTTGAAGGCTATCAAAGTATCAAGAAGTGTTTCTGTATATAATCAATAGTATATGTAAAATTGTACTATTAAAAACTTGCATATTGTCATCTGTGTTAGTATATATTCTATTACTGCATTTATTTTAAAATCTGCACTTAAAGTTACATTTAGTCGAATTTAATCGAATGTTTGCTTGTTTGTTTGTTTAATTTAACTGTGGAGGCTGCCCACTAAAGTGTGCTAGCCTGTGTAACTAATTTATCACTGTCTCTGCATTTTCTGTGTGTTTCTACAAAAAACAAAAAAAAAAAAATAATCCTTGTTTTCCCGCCTTTCTCGACTAGTTTAGACCAGTATACAGGCATTGCTGTATTCTGGGCTGTGGTGTAGTTCCTGTGTTGTCCATTACCTTACTTGGATAGAAGGAAGTTTCTTTGCTCACCAGTGGGAGTGGGGAGCCTTGAGCAGCCTACCTGTCCTTGCGGGAAGTAACCTCAGCACAAGAAGCTGTAGTAATTGGTTGTTTGGGACCATTCCAAGCTCTTTTGTAGTTCACTGCTTAAAATCCACCTCTGGGCATTTTTTTCTGGCTATACTGCTCAGACAAGCTCCACGTGGGTTTACAGAGTGGTCCTAGCAGCAAGGAACTCGAAAAAGCGACTACCTTCTGGATTTAAGTATCTTTGCTTTTTTTCCAATGGAAATAGCTTCTGTTGCTTACTTTGAACTAGCCTGAACTGTTTTTTTACTGATTACTGCATTTATTTTAAAATCTGCACTTAAAGTTACATTTAGTTGAATTTAATTGAAAGTTTGCTTGTTTGTTTGTTTAATTTAAATGTGGAGGCTGCCCACTAAAGTGTGCTAGCCTGTGTAACTAATTTATCACTGTCTCTGCATTTTCTGTGTGTTTCTACAAAAAAAAACAAAAAAATAATCCTTGTTTTCCCGCCTTTCTCGACTAGTTTAGACCAGTATACATGCATTGCTGTATTCTGCGCTGTGGTGTAGTTCCTGTGTTGTCCATTACCTTACTTGGATAGAAGGAAGTTTCTTTGCTCACCAGTGGGAGTGGGGAGCCTTGAGCAGCCTACCTGTCCTTAGAGGAAGTGACCTCAGCACAAGAAGCTGTAGTAATTGGTTGTTTGGGACCATTCCTAGCTCTTTTGTAGTTCACTGCTAAAAATCCGCGTTTGCACGGCTTTGCGTGGTCGTGCGCATAGCGCAGAGCCGGTTAAACAAGGTTAAACTTTTTCTGGCTCCGCCAAGTCTGCTGTTAAATTTTTCCCTTAGAACTGTTCTACTTGCAATCTAAACAGCCTATACTGTATCTGAAAAGCTCAGCACTTGCTCCTAAAGCATTTTTTACACAGTTAAAGCACTCTTAAACAAAAGAAAGTACTTCATTCACCTAAATTCTGTTGAGTACCCATTTCCCTATAGGTCCTTTCTGACTCAGTTACACAACAATCTTTTTCACTATTTCTAGCATGTCGAAGGGTCAGTTGCTGGCGTCCTCTCCTGTTCAGCTGGTGAATCTGGGAATCTTGAGGCAATGTTACAATTGTCTCATGTACACAGACAACCCTCTCCTCCTCCCAACAAATACAAATATATGCGAGAGATGCAACAATATAGCCAAACTGGAGGCTGAGCTCTCTCAATTCAGTACTGGCAAGACCAGTCAGGAGGAGAAGGTAACCACGCACACCACAAACCCAGTCTCACATAGAACTATCACAACTGCAAACCAAACACATAAACACACAAAAACATACTGGAGGCTGATTAAAAATCTACCAAAACAACAGAGGCCTCCAAAGCAGACACCCAAACAACCACCACCTCAAGACATAGCACATGCAACACATAGTTCACAAAGTCAGTGTGCTAAACAGTCACAGCCCTTAAGACCAAACAACATGCCAGACACACTTGTAATAGGTGACTCCATAGTCAGACACACTGACATCCCGCTCACCAGACTGAACAAGGAAAAGGTCACAGTAAGCTGCCTGTTGGGAGCTAGAATCCGCCACATAACACAAGCACTCAGGTCACTCCACAGCAAGTACAAATATGACTCAGTCATTGTACATGCTGGTGTGAACGACCTGAGACGTACCTCCCTGGACTACATGAAAAGAGACATAGAGGAGCTCTCTGATTATGTAGCCCAGGCGGTATGACCCTGACCCTGAGCAGCATCTTACCCTCACCAAGAATGATGCCACAGTACAAAGACAAAATGATCAGTTTTAACAATTGGCTTAATTACTGGTGTCATTCTAAGGGAATCCAATGTCTGTCTGCTTGGGATGACATGCTTGACAAGCCACGCTGCTTCACAAGGGATGGCTTGCACCTGTCACCCCTGGGCTTCCAGATATTGGCCAAGGCTCTTGCCACCCCCATAGTGCCTTTTTTAGGCAAGGCTCAAATGATAAACCTACCTCCCTAGAAAACACAAGTGGAAAAAAACTAAGGGTAATGCTGCTCAATGCCAGAAGTCTAAACCTCAAGATGCATGCCCACGAAGCCCTCCTCAGTATGGAGAACATCGATGTCTGTGCAGTGACTGAAACCTGGTTCAAGGCTCCTGAGAGCACCCCCAGCACTATCAGGTTTTACCTCATATCATGCTTTCCGGCCCCAAAACTTGGACTGAACCACAAAAGGAGGGGGAGTATCCATTTTCATCAAAGATACCCACACCTCCAGATTAGTGGCAACGCACGAAGCATCAGAGACTATCCAGGTGCAACTAACTATAGGCAAAACTGCCTTACAGTTTGTAGCATGCTACAGACCACCCTCTCGAACTCAGGAACCCCACACAGCCTTCCTGAAGACACTGGAGTGTATGAATGTCTCTCCAAATACCATAATTTTGGGAGACTTCAACTATCCAAACATAGACTGGGAACATTACTTAAGCCCCAACACCCTAGCCCAAAGGTTCCTAGAATTCATAAACTCAAATGCAATGGAACAACTAGTCACCATTCCCACAAGAGGAGACAATATACTAGACCTGATCATCACAAACATGGGGACAAAATGCTCCACACCGGAAGTATATTCCTCTTTGGTAAGATCAGACCATAAATTAATCTCACTGGAAATCCACATCACGCCCCCACCCCCTGCACAAAAGACCACAGTGAAGAACTTCTCAAAAGCAAACTTCACACTTCTTAAGACTGAAGTGGTATCCTTCAAGGCCCCTGGGCCGGTGGAAACCCCAACCCACACTGCTGAATCCTTTGCAAATGCCTTCTATGGGCACCTTCAAGAATGCATGGATCATGCAATCCCAAATAAAACCAAGACCCATTCCCCAAAGGCAGGCGCCGGTCTGGTGGACCCCAGCCATAAACAAACTTTACAACAGGAGGAGGAAGCTACTACATGACAGAGCAAAATCCCTAAAAGGGAAGGCATCTCTGATCAGTACTAGCAAAAAACTACGATCACTCATAAAATCATCCAAGGCCAACTGTGAGAGAAAAATCGCAAAAGACACAAAAGACAATCACAAGGCCTTCTTTAGCTATGTTAGAAACCTGGGTGGAAACTCCCAGATATGCTCAGAGTTAGTCCAAAATGACACAAAATACACTGAACCCACTGACATTGCCAACATTCTGGCAGACAGGTTCAGTGCAAATTTCTCCTCCCCCCCCAAAAGGAGAAATAACTATCCCAGCAGAGTGTAGCCTCCCTAACATCTCAGATGCCCAGGTGAGAGCCGCCCTCTCTAAAGCTAAAAACGCATCAATGGGACCAGATGGTGTCCCGGGCTGTGTGCTACATGAACTCCAAGAGGAACTAAACCCACACATAAGGCTGCTGTTTAATCTTAGCCTTACTACAGGATATGTACCCAAAGAGTGGCGTATGGCAACAGTGGTCCCACTTCACAAGGGCGGTGCTTCTACGGACCCTGGAAATTACCTCCCCATAAGCTTGACGAGCCTGGTCTGCAAAGCTATGGAGATGATCATTATGGAACTCATAAACAAAGACATTGGGGACCTACAGACATTGGATCCTACCCAATTTGGCTTTGTCAAGGGCAGATCCTGCCTTTTGAACTTGGTCGACTTTTTTGAAACAGTCACTAAGGCCATTGATGAGGGTAAGGCAGTTCACACAGCCTACCTTGACCTTGCAAAAGCCTTTGACACAATACCCCACTAGGGCATCATAGACAAACTCACCAGCTTAAATGTAAACCCATATGTCACGAGATGGGTTGCAAACTGGCTCAAGGACAGAACCCACAGGGTCAGAGTTGCTGGAGCTATGTCAGACTCTAAGCCAGTCACAAGCGGTGTCCCACAGGGCTCAGTCCTGGGACCCCTCTTGTTCGGCATTTATTTTTCCGAGGTACAGGCAAACATAGGAGGATTGTGGCTGACAAAGTTTGCAGATGACTGCAAACTGGGCGCCATAATTGATACTCCAGCGGACACAAACATCCTTCAGAGAGGCCTCATAGAAACGGATAATTGTTGCCAGAGCCATGGCCTTAAGCTGAACGCCAAAAAATGTATAGGCATACCCTTTGGGAAAAACAAGGTACCGACAAATTACCACATAGGTGGTAATCCATTAAGTATGGAAGAGGTAATCAGGGACCTAGGGACCCAGGTTGACAGTAACCTCTCATTTGACACTCACATTGCCAAAGTGGTTAGGAAGACCTTCTATATTGCCCACCTTATCATGAAGGGATTCACATCTAGATCAAGAGAGGTCATTGTGCCCCTGTACTCTTCTCTTATCAGGCCAATGATTGAGTACAATGCCCCATTTGGGATGTATCTCACCCGACACCTGCAGCAGTTGGAAAGACCCCAAAAGTTCCTCACCAAGAGGATAAAGGGTTTTAAACTTATGTCATATGCTGCCCGACTGAAAAAACTCCAGCTCTATTCAGTCGCATACCGCCTACTCAGAGGTGATCTGCGCCTGACGTACAAGGCCATGTCCAATCCAGAATTAATGGACATGCTCCACCTCAGAAAATCCAAATCCATCAGAGCCATGAGAACAAGAGACTTAAACCTCAACACAGAAATAAATAGGACGTGCTGGAGGGACAGATTCATAACCCAGAGGCTCCCTACACTCTGGAACAGAATCCCAGTCCATGTTAGGCAGAGCACCTCATTGACTCTATTCAAGAGAAATCTCGACGAGTGGATGGGAGATCGTATTTTTACCCTGGGGGGTCACCTCTGTGTCACTACTAGACAGAGGCACAGTAAACTAAACCCTAAAAGGGCATAGTATTCTCATCCTAAGGGGTGGTGAAAGCCACACGCACTCTGGCTAGGCTTATAAATGCCCTGGGGCAGATAGCCTAGTACGAACCTATGAACTTATGAACCTATAGTATGTGAGACTGGTCTGTGGGTGTATGTATACACAAGTGACAGTTTGACATACTTTAATAAAAAAAGGATTGCTAACTCAATTAAAATAAATGATAATCAAGTTGTTAAATTGCTTTAACATGTCATTAACAAAAAGGTATTTTAATTAAATAAGTCTGTAGTTAGAGCAGGTTCTTGTGTGTGTGTGTGTGTGTGTGTGTGTGTGTGTGTGTGTGTGTGTGTGTGTGTGTGTGTACTTCTGCATGTGCGCATGTGCACTTTGTGTGTGTGTGCGTGTGTGTGTGTGTGTGTGTGTGTGTGTGTGTGCGCATGTGTGTGTGCGTGTGTGTGTGTGTACTTCTGAGTGTATACATGTGCACGTGTGTGTATGTATGTGTGTGTGTGTGTGTGTGTGTGTGTGTGTGTGTGTGTGTGTGTGTGTGTGTGTGTGTGTGTGTGTGTGACATGGACTTTGTGTGTGTGGGGGGGCATTGTGTTTTTTTGGGTATTTTCTGTTGGGAATAAAAGGAGGAAGACCGTAGTATTATACAGGCTGTAGTGCATTATCTATCCCATTAATGAAACTGCAGAAATTGCACACCAAATTCAACACAGAATGGGTCATACTTCTCTAGAACTGGCATCACAATTTATTCATTTGTCTGTTAGTTTATTTGAATTTGGATATTGGAATAATGTTGTGATCTATGAGGGGCCTTTTTCAGCTATAGTTTGGCCTCACATTAGCAAAAAATTGGTACACGCTTAACACATGAATAAAGTACAGGCAATATGTCATTCGAATATGCATATGCTGAAAATCATTTGATTAAAATATGAAGATATATAATATTAACAAAGTGTGCTCCACTCATGCAGACCCCTATTGCTTTCAGGCATACTTTGTCTAAGATGGAAATTGGGAGGAATTAACTTCCCAGATTTAGAAACATATATTAAAGCCCCTATCTTTAAATTAGTTATCAATTGGATAGATCCCAAATTTTCATCTGCTTGGAAATTACTACATATTTTCATTTTCTTAAATGAAAATAAACTAATAAAAAATGTTTTGCCAAATGATCAAACCAATACATTTTGGTATATACTATGTATTAATGTATTAATCTTCAATGTAATGTATGGAATCCCACTAATTCAAACCTTATAAACTACATTTATAATTTATTTAGATATTTCGTAAACTCAAACATAGACATTAAGTTATGATGGGATCTGTTAATTCCCTTCAAAATAACAAAAAATTTTCCCAACAAAATACACAAGAAAATTTTTAACATCTGGGAATTAAAAAATTTCACTTGCTGGCAACATTGTATTAAGAATTTATCAGTGCTAAACATGCAACAGATAATAAATACTTTTAATATCCCAAATACAGACTGGCTTGTACTCCAAAGTATCTTATCCTATGCTTAGAAATTATGCAAAATAATTAACAACTCTTCCTTCAAAACTGAACCACAATTAATTTTCTTTATTCAAGAAATGATCTACCATAATCATAACAGGACAAATTTAACTTCAAAATTATATAAAATTCTAATAAACTATAAAGTTAATCCAAAACAAAATTTCTGGAACTTTATCACTAAAGGTCAATTAATAAATTTGTCACCTAAAAGTAAAACTAATTTACTGTACTAATAAACTTGACCTCTAATTTCCAAGTTTGGAAAATCTCCATAGTTTCTCCATAGAGCCTTTTCCACTCCCAATAGGATTGTCAAAATGAATTCCTCTAAACACTTGGTATGTTGGAGATGTTTACAAAGTTGTACAGCTGACTGGTCTCATATATTCTTGACTGTATTAAAGTTAAAAAATACTGGGAGGAGATTGGTAACTTCCTCCAAGCTATTTTTACAGATTCATTTGTATTAACTAAATCCCTGATTTTTCTGAATGTTAATGAAATAAATAAATTGAGTAGAAAGGAATTATATCTTTTATGGACTACACTAGCAATTGCTAGAAAATGTATTACAAGAAAATGGAAAACCTCTACTGAACCCGATATTGAAGACTTTAAGACTTTACTAGAAGAAACAATATATTTGGAAATAAAAGTCAAAGAAGCTAGAATCTTCCCTAAAAAATGGACTAACAATCCGTGGAAGAAAGTTATTTCTCTTATTGAAATGCTAAAGATTCCTAAAACCTCATTGAATTAGAAAGAAATGTACTAGTTTTTTTGCCATTGTGTAACTAAATCTCTCTAACTGAATATTCTCTTTTTAGATAGGCCAAATGTATATATTGTATATAGTTTGTTCTTTCAATTATTCAAAAGATATTCATATTATCTTTATTGCCTTTATGAAATGCAATAAAATTATTTGAAAAAAAAAGGAAATGTAATCCTAGCAATTCTCCTTGGTATAACAGCTCTGTCATAGTACACAGCTTGCTATTAAGTGTGACTCTAGGATATCTGTAAAACAGTTACACTGCTGAATAAAAAGTAATTCTACAGAAACATAGGAATGTGGACAGTATGACAATATACTTTACCTGAGGCAATAGTGAATAAATAGAACATACCTCACTAAATACTCAAGAATCATGAAAGCATTGTAACGTATAGAATAATCCAAGCATACAGTACCCCAAAAAATATTACTGTGGTCTGCAGAACTGGAAGGGATATTGTCCAGCTTTCTGAGATCTTAGCAGCAAAGTTTCAAACCCAAGCTACCCTAGTTAGACCCTTTTACAATTAAAAAAGTTATTAATGTGAAAGGACCAGTTAATTACCAAAGGTATATCCTCCAATTCCAAGGATGTCATAATTCCCCTCTGTTCTACTCCCATGAAGCCAATCATAGAATATATATTACATTCATTTTATCAATGATACAAAATGTCAACTGACAAAATGTGGAAAACTCAAAATATTAAAAATCGGAATTTGCCCTTTCACCACTGTTGTGTGATCCCGGAATTGGTATATATAATTAGAAGGAGATATGGGGAGTTCAGAGAAACTTTTTCACATTTTGTCAATCAATATTTTGTATTATTGATCAAAATAATGTATTCTATATAATCTACAATGCATTGTTTGCAATGTAGTTCTCCAAACACCTTGCCCAGCTGGAAGGACTGTAAGATTTTCTAACTAAAAGAAAAATGTCAAAGGACTAAGTTCTATTATTTATCTGGATAGACTAAAAATCCTCCCATTTTCTTTGTCTTGTACTGGTTCCTCCATCCTGATCTCTCTCTTGCCTTCCAGGCTATAAAAGGTCCTATTTTGCTAGACCTTTTTTACCCACCAAATACTTGTAATTCTAAAAAAAAAATATCACTCCATAGATCTCAAACTTCATTGCAACATGAATAAGATCTCTCTGAGAAACTCATGCAAAGAATCTCCAAGATATGGAAAAACTCCCCTTGTGTGTCAAACTGTGCAAAACATTGGCCTTCTTCATCTTGATGATTGGATGGATGTCCACAAATTTATCCAAGTGTAACATTTAGTGCGGTGGCAAATCTGCTTACAAAATTCTGTTAGATGCATGATTAAGTTCTACATAGCATGCAGACCACCTACTAGTAAGACCCGATGAATGTAATGAGCACTGCTTTGGACAGTGTATGCTAACACTCTCCAAATATTTGGTTATTTCGTCTCCTGCCAAGACCAACACTAGCTAATCTGCATTTTCTTTCCTTAGTTTTTGTTTGTTTGCTTGTTTTTGTTGACCTATTTAGTCTCAATAGGACTCTGGCCTATTTTACTATACAATTAGATGCAATGAGGTTGCAATTAGCAACAGGAGTATGATATGTGCACATCAATAAAAAAAGCCCTGAATCCCGATAATAAACGATGCATAAATTATGTGTTGTTACAAACACCATTTTGAAGCTCAAATCATCTCAGCATTGATGTGCTGTAAGACTGTGACTTAATGCAGTTAAATTATGTAGGTTGTTCCCTAAAGCTGACTCAGTCATTGGCTAGCAGTGTGCTCCCAGATGGAATAAGCAATATCTTTAAGCTCTTTTTGGCTCCTCACAGCTAATCATCAGCTACTGCCATGACTTGTCCTCATTCACTGTGTCTACTGAATCCCAGTAGCTACCCCTGGACTAACTCCAACCCATGATTGGGGCCATAGGGGAGGTCAAGGCTTTCTGGGGATGTATCATACTGCTGTTGAGGAGTGTTTTCTCTTAATTGCTGCTTCTTATGCATACTCATATAATCTCTTGGGTTGTCATGAAGTGGGTATATGGTGTTTCCTCTATACCTCTATATGTAACTTAGCCTGAACTCTGCCTCCTACAGACAGCATCCCTTGTGTGGCCCCAGCATTCATTAGGAATTGACCATGAAGGTTTGTGTGAGCACATGACTATCTCACAGGAGGGGCACACATCCATACTATCTGCACTGTCAATTGCCCAAGCTGCTAAAAAAACTCAGGGCACCTGAGCCACAGTAAGAGATTTATCTCCTTGTGCTATGACTTCAGGCTACAAAACAACAGTTGAAATAGTTATTTAAAAGCTGGGTCTGTAGGCCGACAAAACCCCGACTGTGTCACAGAAGATCTGGGACTGATGAGTGGTCCAGGCTCTGGGGGAGTTTGTCATGGACAGTAGGAGTAAATGCCTATGTTAATTTAACCATCCCAAGAGGAAGGAGGTAGGTCAGTCTACTACATTACAGACACCTTCCAGAGGCCAGACATCATAGTAAGAAACCAGAAAGGGAGAGAAAATCCACCTATAAAGCAGTGGTTTCATGTACTGCAGTCAGGTTAGGTGCCAGTAAGGAAGCACCTATGTCCTCAGGTTGATATTATGAGACCCCACATGTCAAGGTTGTTACAGAGAGCAAGTAGTTAGGGCATGTAAAACCTCACTATGTCCTGTAGCATAATGGTGATTGTTCTTGGCTTTACTCCCCTTTGCACACTGTCCCCAAACACCAGGGAAGAAGCGTAGATAATGAATGACCAGTGGAAGAAGTGTCTAGATATTCATAAGGGCACAGATGAGGGAAAGACTAAGAAAAAACATGCTTATCTTGGCATGGTGAGCCTTTGTCTCCAGTACAGACATATGAATGTTGATGGAATTATCTCTTTAAATAGTCTGCTTCTTGTGGTCCAGGGTTTGATATTCTCTTGCCTCCATTTGCCTACTGTGTGACTTTGAGCTAGCCATTTAACTAGACAGTGCTTTGCGGCAAACGAGAAATTGTACTAGGCTCTGGAGATGTTTTCTGAAATGCAAGCCTAGTAGCTATCTAACAACCTAGATGATAGAGTCAATTGAATTACATTCTTCAGTAGGTTCCAAAATGTGCCCCACTGATTATAGGTGAGTAAATACTGCAGCCTGTGCTCTATAAAAGTGCTACCACAGTTCAGAAAGAGTGCAGCCAGAAATGTCTTTTGTACATGAATCTTGTCACTTGTATGATCACCTCTTAGGAACAGTGCAACATATATAGATCACATGAGTTTACATACTGCCCAACATTTATTTATTTTACATTTGTTGACCGGGATAGTCTGACTGGATACATGTCCATTTTCAGTGGAGGCCCGGGGAGAAAAGCTCCAGTTACATACATAAACATAACACATTAAGAGACAGGCATACAGCTAACATAACACCTTCAGAGACAAGCATATTTACAGAGTATGTGCAGAGTAAGTTTAGTGTAGCCCTCAAGAAGTGACACAACAAGGTTCACAGTGTTTCATATTATACAAAGCTAAAATAGGTAACAACATACAGTTATTGGCAAAAATGCATACAGTACTAATCAAATAGATATGGAGTTAATCAGGGTTGGTGCATAATATACATGTGTACATAGCACTGGTGGGATAGAAGTGGGCTTCAGGGAAGGAACACCTTGTTTTTATGATGAATTTTCTGGCAGATGCTGCCTCAGATAATTTGCATGGTTTTGAAGGAACTCATGTTCCTCTTTCTTGTCAAAGAAGAATGGGATAAATGAAAAAATAAAATGAGAAGGGCCAGCTTGGTGACATCCATGGATAAAGCCCTGAATAGGACCCAGGTGACCCAAATTTGATTATCAGCTTGGGTATTTGATGGTGCTGGAAGGGAGAATGGGACCACTAATCCTGGGGGAAGGGATGTGCCTGTACTCTTCTGGAGGCTGGAGTTCTCCTTTAGGTAGAGATTTATTGTCTAAATTACAATGTAATGTATTTTGTAGTCCAGATAAAGTTTTTCTAGACATTCCAAATGAACCTTTCCTTTTGGTGGTTCTGTATTTAGATGATATTTGTGTAGGCAAAGATACAATCTTTGAACAGCACTTAAATCTGCAAGACACCATCAACCACCACAACGAATTGACCTAGGTTTCATCTTTATTCAGACTTCTTCAGAATAATATTAAACAATTCAATCCATCCAAGCTTTATAAAAGACAAATCATGACATCATTACTCAATTAACTAATTAACATCCATTGTACTTAAAGTGAACTGAACACACTCAATCAATCATTAAAAAACATCCAAGATTAAAAACATGAAAATAGACGTGAATGTTAAATATCAAAAACATATAAAAAATTATTATTAAATAATAACAGTAAATTTATAATCACATCACCCTAAAATATGTTTTAATTTTAAAACAGGGGCAATACTAATGTGATCATTGATGCCAGGAAACACCGTGGCATTTAATCTAAGCTGCCACCTCATTTCACTGATGTCAAGATGAAAATCTATAACATTACCCTGTACATCCTTGACAATTTTTTGTATCACACAAAATTTAAATTCATGCCCACTATGCAACTCAATATGTCTATATTCCTGGCATCAATGATCACATTAGTATTGCCCCTGTTTTTAAATTAAAACATATTTTAGGGTGATGTGATTATAAATTTACTGTTATTATTTAATAATAATTTTTTGTATGTTTTTGATATTTAACATTCACATCTATTTTCATGTTTTTAATCTTGGATGTTTTTTAATGATTGATTGAGTGTGTTCAGTTCACTTTAAGTACAGTGGATGTTAATTAGTTAATTGAGTAATGATGTCATGATTTGTCTTTTATAAAGCTTGGATGGATTGAATTGTTTAATATTATTCTGAAGAAATCTGAATAAAGACGAAACCTAGGTCAATTATGTTGATGGTGTCTTGCAGATTTGAGTGCTGGTCAATTGTTCCTGTGTATTTTCATTTTTTTGGTTTGTTTAAATAGAAAGATACAATCTTCACAATAATTAGATCAGACTCTACTAATACTGATGTGGAGGAAATGGAAACTGTTTCTCTGCAGTTGTGGACTACCCATGAGAATGAGGTAGGACTCATAAAAGATGCTGAACCTGTAAGAGTTATTTTAAAACCAAATGAGCACCTATCCATGGTAATTCAGTATCCCTTAATACACCTATTTTTGCCAGTTAAGAAAACAGAAAAGAACACCTATAGCTTTGTAAAAGACTTAGCAGTTTATGCCATAGTAGTGCTGACTTTTCCTGTAGTGTATAACCCCACTACAATACTAAGTTCTATTCCACCGAAAGCTACCACCTTTTTAGTGACAAATATTTCCTCTACTTCTCTATTCCTATATACCCAGACAGACAGTATTTGCTTTTGCATACAAAGGACGATAATATACATGGGCAAGATTACCTCAAGGATATGTAGAATCACCTACTCTTTTATCTAGAAAAATGAGAAAACAATTAGATAAAATTCAGTTTCCATGTGAGTCTACCTTATTACAGCATTTAGCTCTTTCGTTTACTGAATATACGTAAACTTCTTCAGACAAACAGGTACAAAAAAATCCATGCTTAAATAGGAAACAAGTAATGACATCATTTCCTACATCCATTAAATACATAAAGACTCATGCAGCCAAAAATTAAAAAAAAAAAAAAAATAAATAAAAAAAAAACAATATATATTTTTTTTTTATATATGTACTTATGTTTCATGTAACCAACAAAAACCCTCCACAAGCAATACATATATAAATATATATGGATAAATTTATGTACATACATAAATGTATCTCTAAACACAACTATCCATCCAACTATATGAAAATTATACCAAATAAAATGAATCAATACATCTAAATAAATAAATAACTGCTGGGTCATCACTATCTAAGTTATGCCCTTTGGATGCATAGTTGTGTTTAGAGATACATTTTTGTATATACATAAATTTATCCATATATATTTATATATGTATTGCTTGTGGAGGGTTTTTGTTGGTTACATGAAACAATACATATATAAAAATATTGCTTTTATTTTTATTTTAATTTTTGGCTGCATGAGTCTTTATGTATTTAATGGATGTAGGAAATGATGTCATTACTTCCTATTTAAGCATGGATTTACCTGTTTGTCTGAAGAAGTTTACGATATTCAGTAAACGCTACGCTTATTTTATTTGCTTCCAGTGTGGTTCTTTCTCCTTTATTGTTTTACAGAGTGTGTTTTTGTTTTTTCGAGTTTGCTTGGTTTCATTATGGAGAATGATATCACTTCTGGTTCGCAACTTTTATTTCAAACTGCTGGTTCATCTACAAACATTAATATTGGTGCATCTAACAATGACGCTGGTGGTTTGGGACAATTAGCAGCATTGATTGAACTTTTGACTCAACGCGTGGACTCCTTGGCAAGTCAGGTTGCGGGAGTTTTGTCTCGTGAGCCTGGAAATACTAGCAATGGCTCACTTAACATGCAGCTGCCTCAGCCGGTTTTTGGCCCTCCTTCCAGTACAGCTGTTGCCCCAGGATCACAGGATCGGGGAATTCCAGTACATCAACTATCCGGTTCATCCACATTGCCTTGTTCGGGTGTACAGACTTTGGGTCATAATGGATTTAACGCCAACACTTCAGCCAACGGGGAGTATGTTAGCCCTGTAAGTACTTCTTCTTTTTTGCCTTCGTTAAATGACTGGTTTAAGGAACCGGCCAATTTTCTGAATAATGATTCAGCTTCGCCTTGCTTTGTTCATTCTGGGGCGAATGAGAACACACTAATTAATCATTTGAAAACTTTTGATATTAAGCTTTTTAAATTTAAAAAGCTTCAAATTGAGATTCAATACTTGAGTGAATGTGTGTGAAGGAAACAAGTGCCGAAGGGCTTATGACAGTGGTGTTTCCCCTCTGGTGTTGTTATTAACTCGGCGTTCCACAAGGAACTGTTATGTTTGTTCGATCAGCAGGGCATTGCTTTTATGGACTGACTAATTAAAAATTATCGGACACATTTAGAATTCTTACAATGTGAATTGACAGGTTTGGACAATTAAATTAGAACTGATAAGGATTTCCAGTGTTACAAGTTTGATTTCCTGCGGATCTTTTCCAGTATTGATGGGTCTTTGAATAAAATCAAAGAAACAAAAAAAAATGAAATAGAGACTGTACTGCATATGAAAAGGGTTTAGCTTATCCCTTACCCCCTTCGAATCCTATTGTTAGCACTAATAATATTTCCAGCATTTTTCAAGAGGATCCTGATGACAATTTACAAGTTGCACCTAATGACAATGACTTGGACAATAGTGATTTTGCTAATAGTAATAGAAATATTCCCTCTCCGGTTAGGAGAAGTGAAAGGTTAGCTAACAAAGGCTCTAATAGCAACGTAAATCAACAACAGGGTTTTCAGGTGCAGAGGAACCAGAATATTACAGGACAACTACGTGCCCCTCGGACTCAGAATCAGAGGAAGAAGAAATTCCAGAACAGGAGAAGGAGATAGTTTCTCCAAATGCTAGTTCTGGGATTGATGCTTTGATAAATTTTGGACATGATTTGACTATTCATACAAATATCGCACAAGACTTTAAAATTTTCAACTTTTCTTCCTTTCATCCTGATCCTTTAATTATTGACATTTCAGCTAAAGGGATTTCCTTTGTCCCAACCTGTAGGGGTGATATGGCTAGAACCTTGGTTGATCTAAGACTTTTTACTAGAAAATTAAATTTGAATGTTATGTTTGTTAATGGTTCTAGCCTTATTAAGGACTTTAAGGTGGCGAGCATTTTTAATCCACCCTTGCACCCAGTCATCCATTTATTTGAAAAAAATTGTGATAATGATATCAGAGTGCTTCTTAATTCTAGATCCCCGACCTTTTCCTTGGAGGAGAATTTGACCCAAAGACAGAAAGATGCATTAAATGATTTAAAATTTGCTAACATCCGTATTTGTAAACCAGATAAGGGGGGTGGTTTAGTTTTTATGAACAATGAGGATTATATTTTTAATATGAAATCTTTGTTGGATAATGATGCATATTTGAGAGTGTCCCTTAATGAAATGAATGGAGCCTATCGTAATGTTAAGAGCTTCATTAATGATTTATTCATAGAGGGGCACATTGATATTGATTTATTCAATTTCCTCATGATTGAACATCCGACTACCCCCATTTTATTTAGACTGCCTAAAATTCATAAGAATTTGGAGAAACCCTCTTTTCATCCGATTATTGATGGAAGGCAGTCAATCACCTACGGATGCGCTAGATTTGTTGATCTTAAATTGAAGGACTTTTTAAAACATCAAAAACAAATTTGCAAAGATTCTTGGGCTTTTTTAGAAACTCTCAATAGCTTTGGTTTCGATGGTAGTTTAAATTTCCTTACCATAGATGTGTGTGATTTATATACTTGCATACCACAAGACTTAGGTTGTGAATGGGTTAGGGATTTTTTATTAGATCAAAAACTTGATGGTGACCAGATTGATTTGGTTATTTACCTACTAGATTTAGTTTTAAAGAATAATTATTTTATATTTAACTCTGAATATTACTTACAACGTATGGGTGTTGCCATGGGTTCCCCTTGTGGGGGAACCTTTGCAAATACCGTTATGGCATTTTGGGAAAAGCAATTCTTATTTAAGGATCATGTTTACCAAAATATGGCTGCATGGTACACCCGATACCTGGATGATATTTTCATCCTTTGGAAGGGTGATAAGTCTTCAGCTGCTCTTTTTGTAGATACCATTGGTGAGTCTACTAGTTCTTAAAGTTTACATGGGACTTCCATGAGAATGCTATTTCTTTTTTAGATGTGTTTTTATCTAAAAATCATGATCTACATACATTTACATCTAGGATTTTTAGGAAACCCAATATTCAAACTATTTTCTTCACTTCTCTAGCTGCCACCCATTTCATCAAAAAAGGGGCATTATTAAAGGACAGCTTGTTAGGGCAGCTAGAATGATAACTTTAGATAAGGATTTTGTGGATGAATGTTCTTTGTTGAGTGATATGTTCAGAAAGCGTGGGTACCCTAGCAATTTAATTGAGGAACTTATAAATGAAGTATCTTACAAAAGAATGCATGGCTTTTTGAAACCGATTCTTAATTTTAATGTTTCATCTGAAGATGGTGGATCTATATCTGTTATTGATGTTTCTAATACTCCCCATTTATCCTGTTCTACTATTGAACAGACAGACAATGCTAAAAGCGATTTTGGGAAATTAAGTTTTATTACCACTTTTTCAAAGGACGCATTGTCTTTAAAATTTATTATTAATAAACATTGTTTTTTTATTTTTAGAAGACAGTCTCTTAAGAAAACATGTTGGAGAGTACCCACTCGTGACATTTTGTAAAGGGAGAAACCTTAAATCTACCCTTGAAAGGGGTAATAATAAATGTTACCGCCCTCACTGTGGAATGTTCAAGTGTGGGTTTTGTCATTGGTGTAGACTTGTTTTAGTGACTAATTATTTCACTATTAATGGGAAGAAATATTTTTTACAGGACAAATATAATTGTAATACAAGAGGGGTTGTTTATTTGGCATTGTGTTCTAAATGTTCTTCTTTCTATGTTGGCAAGATGGATAGGCCCCCTAAGAATCGGATTTATGAGCATTCTTATGCCATTACAAAAGGGAATACTAATAATGCCCTAGCTAGGCATGTTTTATCCTTCCCAGAACATGATTTCCAGTTTTTAATAATCGACAAAGTGTTTGATAATAATAGGGGGGGGGGGGTCCAGTTTCTTTGCAACTAGAAGAAAAAGAACTTTTATGACAATTGATATTAAATGCTTGTGTGTCGCATGGCCTTAATGACACCATCTCTATGATGAGTATTTTAAAATTGAGGGCACAACTTAGATAGTGATGACCCAGCAGTTATTTATTTATTTAGATGTATTGATTCATTTTATTTTGTATAATTTTCATATATTTGGATGGATAGTTGTGTTTAGAGATACATTTATGTATATACATAAATTTATCCATATATATTTATATATGTATTGCTTGTGGAGGGTTTTTGTTGGTTACATGAAACATAAGTACATATATAATAAAAAAATATATATGTTTTTTTTTTATTTTTTATTTATTTTTTTTTTAATTTTTGGCTGCATGAGTCTTTATATATTTAATGGATGTAGGAAATGATGTCATTACTTGTTTCCTATTTAAGCATGGATTTTTTTTGTACCTGTTTGTCTGAAGAAGTTTACGTATATTCAGTAAACAAAAGCACTTATGCTATTTTATTTGCTTCCAGTGTGGTTCTTTCTCCTTTATTGTTTTACAGAGTGTGTTTTTGTTTTTTCGAGTTTGCTTATTACAGCATTTAGACAATCTGCTTCTAGCTTTTGATTCCTACCCTAGTTGTAGACAAGACACTGTTTCTCTATTAGCAAAACTAGCAGAACTGGGATTTAAGGTTAATAAAGCAAAGTTACTGTTGTGTAAAGCACAAGTCCAATATTTAGGACACTTCATTTCAGAAGGCTCTTGGCAAATCTTATCTTCACATATTACTGCTATTCAAGTTGCACAATGCTCTACTGCATTCAAAAAGTTACAAACCCTTTTTGGACTGACAGATTATTGCTGACAGTGGATCTCTAATTATGCAGAAGTAGTAAAACCATCATTAGAATTATTAAAGAAAGATAGTCATGAGCCCTTTCCCTGTTAGGAACACCATGAACAAGCTTTTGTCCAATTAAAAAAATTTACTTTCTACACCTCCTTCTCTTGGGTTACCTGATTATTCAAAGATACTTTTTTCTATTGTGAAAGAAATAAAGTAGCATTAGGATTATTAGCAGAACATAGGAATGATAGTTTTAAACCTGTTGCTTATTTCAGTACAAATCTTGATCATGTAGCTGCAGACCTTCCCCACTGCCTTAGTGAGATGGCCTCAGTGGCTTGCATAGTAGAAATGTCAGCTGCACTGACTCTTGGGCACAAGATTTCATAGGATCATAGGAAGTTACTAGGCTAATGGCTCAAAGGCTCTTACAAGCCTAGCCAAATTTTACCATTGTTACCATGTTCAGCACCTATTGCCCCTGTCCAAGAGGGACACAGATAGAACCCCAGGGTGAATTTATGGTTACCCATCCATCCAATGGTCCAGATTGTGTTTGAAGAGGGCCAATGAAGTGCTCTATTTGATGTGAAGTGGGAGTCTATTCCAGAGGTGTGGTAACCTCTGTCCCTCCACCAGGTTCTATCGTTGTCACATACTAGTTTAGGTGTCTAGAGCAAGTAACTCTATGTGCAGAATTTCCAATAAAGCGGGGTTAGAGATCAACTTATATGCAAGGCAGAGATCGCCTGAGTAGTCTGTATGAAACAGAATAAAGTGACAGTGATTTCAGATGATCAACATAGGATACCTGCTGAAGACCTTGAATTTTCTTTGTGAGGAACCTTTGTGGTCTCTCCAATTGCTGCAGGTGCTTTGAAAGGTACAGGCCAAAAAGAAGCATTGTACTCAATTATTGGCCTAATGAGTGAAGAGTACAGAGAGAGATGATAACCTCACTTTTTCTCGAGGCAATGCCCTTATTTATGAGGAGAGCCATATAGAATGCCCTTCTTACCACTCTGGAGACATGGTGATAAAAGGCAAGGTTGCTGTCAACCCGAGTGCCCAGATCTCTCACCACCGAGTGTGTACTTACGGTATTGCCACTGATGTGGTAATTTGCAGGAACATCACTCTTTCCAAAAGGTATGATAATACATTTCTTTGCATTGAGTTTGAGGCCATGACGTTGACACCAATCACGATGTTGACATTGTTTGGGGATTCTATGACCGCACCCAGTTTACAGTCATGAGTAAACTTTGTCAGCCACAGTCCCTTGGTTTTAGCTTGTACTTTGGAGAAATAGATTCCAAATGGTAGAGGTCCCAGGACTGATCCCTGTCATACCTCCCAACAGTCCCGAATTACTCGGGTTTTACCGAGTTTTGCGGTCCAAATAATGGGGTGCCACGATTCTCGAGTGGCACCCCTTAATTTCTGAATTTCCCCGCAGTTTATTTTTAATTTTTTTCTTCCTGTTTTCAGAGCTGACATCATCACATGCGTGAAACAGTCTGCCAACCTGTCGGAATTGAGCTAGCTGCCTAGCTCATGCATACAAGACACAACAAGGAAATGATGGTCCAGGCGGGAGCAGAACATTATACTGCTGTGCCTGTACATTATGCTGCTGCTGGGCTGCCTGAGAGAGAAATGAATGTTATGCTGCAGCCTGCAAGAGAGCTGAGAGAGGAGGTATTTGCTGCCTGCCATACGAGAGAGCTGAGAGGGAGTATTTGCTGCTCGCCATACGTTATGCTGCCTACGAGGGTGTGTAAAAAATTAATTTATGTGACTCAGATAGCTATAATTTCTTTCCTAGTTTAAATTTGCATCTCAAAACACAACTTCATTTCTTTTAGGGTGCTAGGTTAATACTGAAATCTAAGATCAAGTTTCTTTTTCCATGTGTAACCATTAATATATTGTACATAATACTAAGGATACAGTGTGCCACTACATTAAGCCGCATACTGATTTAATTTACAACATTGTCACCTGTAATTGTAGATTAGGCTAATCTGATGCTTAGGCAGTCTGAAAAGGTGTTTTACCCTCCAACATTTTTGGTTAGTTTTGCAAAACTAACATCCACAGAAGAAGTGGTGTAGACCAGAGGTGTCGGTCCATGAACAATTTTTTTCTTGGCCTCCCATGATTGGCCTTAAATGGGCTTCCATACCTAAACAGCTACAAAATAAGTGACAATAACAGGGAAAAAATTAAATGATCCTTAAGTTTAATAAAAATGCTTAATTATACAGAGTGTGAAGCTTTTCAAATTCTAAAGCAGCGTCACTGCAATTGCTTAAATGGCTTTGTGTATGAGTGACACGCGCACATAAAGCACCTGTTACATTCAATTACACATTAAAAATTATATTATATTACAGTAGCCTTCTATTTCTTGTTCATTGTAGTGATAATTAATAACCACCGTAATGGACTGTTGGCTCACTCAGGGATTTGTATAACTCACTGCACACAAACAGCCCATGTATTCACTGCTTTTCAGACCTATTACACACATATTGTGGAAAAACGCTTCACCGTGCAAGCGCATGAACAGGCAAGATGGCTACGCAGGTGTTCGACCTATGTGTTATGAATAAACTTTAGTATTAACATTTTTTAAACACAGCTGATAACATTAGGCAAATAGGAGGCTTAGTGTTGCTGTTTCTGTTACTCTGCTTTTGCAATGGATAAGCCAGCTGCCCATAGTGCTGGCCAAGTCAGTGCAGACAGAAGTAGTTTGGTGAATGAGAGAAACACGAAGATGGTCCTTTGCCAGAGATGTGGTTCCAAAGTGCTGTTACCTGGCATAGGTGTTCTCACTCAGAAGGAGGTAGTAAAGATAATAAATTCATACATACAATTCAGACATATTTTTGCTTTATTTGCTGTATGGCTGAGGTAAATTTCTGATCTGCATTTCATCTAAATTCGCGATTCTGTGCAAAAAGTTTGAACATCTGTCAGAAAAAGATTCCTCTCAAGGTGGTAGAAAGTGTTTGCAATTCATAAGCTAAAGTATTATTATAATCATTTGCATAGCTTGCTTAGAGATAGGATTGGTCATTCAAAAAAGTTTTTGGCAGTATATGAAAATTATATATTTAATTGCATCAGGCGTATTTTTAAAAAACTATAAAGGGGGACAATGCAGGTAAGTACAGCACAGAAGCATTTTCACCCCTGCAGATTGTACAGTAAAACTTTATTTCATAGTTTTAAAATACTGTGTGATTTACACATAATCATGGGCTAGACAGTAGCCCTATGTGCTAAAGATGCTGGTACTGTCTTTTTAAATAGGACATGACCTGGACGATTTGGTTATTTAACTCTGTTACCACTGGTACTTCCATCCTTCATATTTGAAAGACATTAGCCAGCAAATAGTGTGCAATTTTCTATAATGTTGTGGTCGTGTTAGAATATTTGCTCCCCTTTAAGTTTGCACGGGTTGAGTGTGCTCAGACTAAATCACACCTTAAGCAAGATTCAAACGAGAGCTGTCATGCCAACATTATAAGTACTAATCATTCTGGTATGGTTTGTACTTTTCATGGCATTAAAAGTTTACTTCAAGCTCAGAATGAAGTGTTATCTAGATTCCACAACAGGTTCTTCCCACATGTTATCACACTGCTGACCAGCCAACCCACAGCCTAACCCGCTAAATGAACTAAACATTATTTATGTACAATATGTCATTGTTATTTACATAACTCTCTTCACAGATCACTTTATACATCTCTTTCTGCACTATGAAAACTGCAAACTGTAAGTTTATGCCATATATTGGTGGTGGGTAAGTTTTACATGTGTGCACAGTATTGCTTTGTTTAGCAGATGTCTATTAGTGTTTGTGCATTTTGCTGTAAAGTATAAAAATAAAATCCAAATAAATATTGTAGAAGTAAGGCAGTATGCAAACATTAGTGTTTATGGTAAATGGGGTGAAATAGCCAGGTAATGGGACATTGGAATGGCTGCAGGGGGACAATGGTGCCATATTTTGGTTGTATGTTCTTCAGTTTGTCTTTGAAAGTTGGTATCCCACAATTCCATTGGAGTGGGTGGGGTTACACAATTATGTATGCAAATGTTATGTTAAACAGCATACAGATTTGTACCTATTTTCATGGGCTTTGTCCAGATTTTTGATGTTTCCAGGTTGAGAGGTATGATCCCTGTGGAACACCACTGGTAATGGGTCTGCTGTTGGAGGTAAATTTTCTTATTTTGACTGTATGGGTTCTATCAGAGAGCCAGTTTGCAACCCACCCTATGATATAAGGGTTGATGTCTAGCTGGGAGAGTTTGTCAATTATGCCTGAGTGAGGGATAGTGTCAAATGCCTTGGTCAGATCTAGGTCGGCTGTTTGCACAGATTTCTCCTCACCCAGGGCTCTTGTGACTGTCTTGAAGAAGCCCACCAGGTTTAAAAAGAATGATCTCCCCTTGACAAATCCAAACAGGGTAGGATCAAGTGTTGGAGATTGCTTATATCTTTGTTGATAAGGTCCATGATGATTCTCTTCATAGCCTTGCAGATAAGGCTAGTCAGGCTAATAGGTTTATAGTTCCCAGGGTCAGTAGAAGCACCACTTTTTTGCAGCGTTATCAGTAGCTGCTATCCATTCAGCTAGGATGAAGCTGGTTCTTAGACTGTGATTGAAAAGAGTCACCAATGGTGATGCTAATTCTTGTTTGAACCCATGTAGCACCCAGCCTGGGATGTTATCAGGTCCCACTGATGCTGTGTTTTTGGCCTTAGAGAGGGTGTTTATGACCTGCTCTTTAGAGACACAAGGTAGGGGAGAGGTGGTAGGGATGTCATGAAGTACATATGGTGGGGACAGGGGAGTGAAGTTTTCACTGAACCTGTTGGCTAGCAGGTTAGCTATGTCCACTGTCTCAGTGTATGTGTTACCATTAACTACCAGTTTGGTGCAAATCTGAGCCTTACATTTTAGGTTATGGATGTAACTAAAGAACCCCTTATGGTTGCCCTTGGTTGAGGAAGCTTACTTGGATTCATAGTTTGGCTTGGAGGACTTCACAAGAAGGCTTATTTGCTTATTTAAGCTGAGGAGTGTCTCCATTTTAGAGCCCCCTCCTTTTTACTCTTGGACAGCAGTTTCTTCATTTTATTGTAAAGTCTGTTAATGCTGGTTGTGTACCAGGCAGGTTTGCTTTTCCTTGAAGAGCTTGTTTTGTGGCAGTTCTACATTTTGTAGAAGTGTTATTATTTCAAACCAAAAACACATTTTTATCTGCTACACGATTGTCTAAATATGAATTATCTTTAATTAATAACCCTTCTTTGTAGGTCATTACGTGTCTACCTCTGTCTCTAAACCTGCTTCTGAAATTCCTACAGTGGATGAAGGAGAACCACATTTTTGCATTTTTGTAGTTAAACATGTGCTTCCTTCTAGTTCAGATTCAAAAGATGCCCCATTACCAAATTCCAAGTTACTTCTGTTTCTCACTGGATCTTGTGTTCGAAGGTAAGAAGACATGTTAGTAGCAGCATTTTCTATGTGAACAGAGAACAAAGAACTGATAATAGGACAGTTAAACAGAAATGTTTTGCTGAAATAACTGGACTTGTAGGCATTACTGAAGCATGTAAGGCTTAGCAAAGGACAAAACAGAAACAATTTTTCCCGACTCAAGTTATGTTATGGGGTAGTTCATAATTTTTGGACACTTTAGAAAGAAAGAGGGTACCTAACATAAGCAGGGACTGTTGGTCAGGTGTGCCACACATATGACTGATGATTCATATATTTCAAAAAGAAATAGTTTTCCAGATATTGCAGCTAGACAAGCTGCATTGTCTTATCCTGTTCAGGTTTCATTTTTTAGGCAGCTGCAGGAAACTAACATACCTGTTTCTTTACAGGAATTTGTTGTCTGTTCAAAATCAAGCTGATGACTCTGAAAAGGTAAGTTGGATCAGTGATGGCTGCAGCCGCTCTCTGGACTCATTTCTCACCAATGGATATGATGGAGTTTGTTTGGGTGATGATGCCATATGGACTACAGAAGGAACGTTTTTAACTAATTTGGTTCGGGCTTATCAGTTGCCCTCTGATTTGGAGAAAAATGCATTAATAAGACAATTTTGACTAACTGGTATATCCCATTTTGTGAACAGCTGAATTACATGTGTAGAGTACAAAATGTCAGACAGTTTTCCTGTCTCTACACAGTCTTTGAAAAAGCTGTGGGGATCTTTTTGTTGTGTCCACACTCACAAAAATGTAAATATGTTTTGGTTAAGGTTGATGTCTTTTCTAGATGGGTTGAAGCTTATCCGTGTACTAAAAATGATGTGACTACTGTCACCAAGAAAATTTTTCAGGAGTTAATACCCAGATTTGGCATTACTTGTATTCAATCAGATAGAGGGACACATTTTACAAGTCAGGTTGTACAAGAAGTATGTAAATTTTAAAAGTAAACATGCAATATCACTGCTCATTCAGGCCTAAAGTTTCAGCAACTGTTGAAAGAATAAATCATACTTTAAAAAACTTGACTTGCTAAATTCTGTAAAGAAACTGTTCTCATGGCCACAGGCATTGCCTCCAGTATTATTAAGTGTATGTAGTGCACTTAGTAGCACTAGGAAGCACTCCACACATGGGAAAACCCATGAGAATGTCTGGCACACCATTCACAAAAAAATTGGAGTTACAAAATGTTGATGAATCTGTTTTTCCTCATTTAAAGCCTTGACCTCCCCCATGGCCCCAATCATGGGTTGGAGTTAGTCCAGAGGTGGCTACTGGGATTCAGTAGACACAGTGAATGAGGACAAGTCATGGCAGTAGCTGATGGTTACCTGTGAGGAGCCAAAAAGAGCTTACAAATATTGCTTACTCCATTTGGGAGCACACTGCTAGCCAATGATTGAGTCAACTTTAGGGAAAAACCTACATAATTTAACTGCATTAAGTCACAGTCTTACAGAACATCAATGCTGAGATGATTTGAGCTTCAAAATGGTGTTTGTAACAACACATAATTTATGCATCGTTCATTATCGGGATTCAGGGCTTTTTTCTATTGATGTACACATATCATACTCCTGTTGCTAATTGCAACCTCATTGCATCTAATTGTGTAGTAAAATAGGCCAGAGTCCTATTGAAGCTAAATTGGTCAACAAAAACAAACAAACAAAAAAAATAAAGAAAGAAAATGCAGATTAGCTAGTGTTGGTCTTGGCAGGAGATGAAATAACCAAATATTTGGAGAGTGTTAGCATACACTCCCCAAAGCAGTGCTCATTACATTCATCGGGTCTTACTAGTAGGTGGTCTGCATGCTATGTAGAACTTAATCATGCATCTAACAGAATTTTGTAAGCAGATTTGCCACCGCACTAAATGTTACACTTGGATAAATTTGTGGACATCCATCCAATCATCAAGATGAAGGAGGCCAATGTTTTGCATAGTTTGACACACAAGGGGAGTTTTTCCATATCTTGGAGATTCTTTGCATGAGTTTCTCAGAGAGATCTTATTCATGTTGCAA
Organism: Protopterus annectens; assembly: GCF_019279795.1. Classification (NCBI taxonomy): domain Eukaryota; kingdom Metazoa; phylum Chordata; order Ceratodontiformes; family Protopteridae; genus Protopterus; species Protopterus annectens. Next base: position 1,696,917,497 of record NC_056731.1, read on the forward strand.
TGAAGGTTGAGATCTATGGAGTGATTTATTTTTTTAGAATTACAAGTATTTTGTGGGTAAAAAAGGTCTAGTAAAATAGGACCTTTCATAGCCTGGAAGGCAAGAGAGAGATCATGATGTAGGAACCAGTACAAGACAAAGAAAATGGGAGGATTTTTAGTCTATCCAGACAGATAATAGAACTTAGTCCTTTGACATTTTTCTTTTAGTTAGAAAATCTTACAGTCCTTCCAGCTGGGCAAGGTGTTTGGAGAACTACATTGCAAACAATGCATTGTAGATTATATAGAATACATTATTTTGATCAATGATACAAAATATTGATTGACAAAATGTGAAAAAGTTTCTCTGAACTCCCCATATCTCCTTCTAATTATATATACCAATTCTGGGATCACACAACAGTGGTGAAAGGGCAAATTCCCATTTTCAATATTCTGAGTTTTCCACATTTTGTCAGTTGATATTTTGTGTCATTGATAAAATGAATGTATTCCATATTCTATGACTGGCTTCATGAGAGTAGAACAGAGGGAAATTATGACATCCTTGGAATTGGAGGATATACCTTTGGTAATTAAATGGACCTTTCACATTAATAACTTTTTTAATTGTAAAAGGGCCTAACTAGGGTAGCTTAGGTTTGAAACTTTACTAAGACCTCAGGAGGCAGGACATTATCCCTTTCAGTCCTGCTGACCACAGTAATATTTTTTGTGGTACTGTATACTTGGATTATTCTGTACATAACAATGCTTTCATGATTCTTGAATATTTAGTGAGGTATGTTCTATTTATTCACTATTGCCTTGGGTAAAGCGTATTGTCATACCTATCCACATTCCTAGGTTTCTGTAAAATGACTTTTTATCCAGTAGTGTGATTGCAACAGTAATGCCTTTCGTCTTTTCCCGGTAAAGGGTTGCCACAGCTGATCACCTGTCCACTTATGATTGGCAGTGGATTTTTATGGTGTTAAGTTGCCAGCCTGGCACCCAACCTTCAAAGAAGGCACACCCACACACCTACCTGCATGTCTTTAAAGTTCACTTGACCATGGGGAGGACATGCAGACTACACACAGAAGGTGCTCCAGCCGAGAATCGAACCAGAGATCCTCTTGCTGTGAGGCGACAACACTAACCGCTGCACCACCATGGCTGATAATGTTAAGTGATTGCAATACTACTATGAATATGTTGATACTGGTAAGGGTACTACTAACTGGCTTCATTTATACTTTTAGTATGTCTATATGAATATAAGCGTTGTGTCACCATCAATGTGTTTGTACTCAGAGCTTTGATTTATTTGTGATGAACGCTGCCATGCTTTAATTTCTGTATATTTTATCAGCTGACTGGATCAAAGGTTTCAGTGTATGACTTTGCCATGGTGTTTTAGGTAAATGAATAATGCAGAAACAGGAATTAAGACAGAGGAAGAAAAACTTTAGCCATGAGGCGACCTGTATCCTCATGACAGCCCTTCGGACATATGGCAAAAGCCTTTTTAGAAAAGGGAATCCCGAACAAGCTGAGAGGGCAAAGGCATGGAACCATTTATTTATTGATATAAATGCTGTTGGCAGAAGGAACCACACATTAACAAAGTGCAGGAAAGGGTCTACGATATGATATGATGAGCAAGACCCAAAGCAAGGAACAAAGTAATTGTCCATAGTGTACTTGGTGGCAAGCCTCCAACAATCATTCCTTTAACACCTGATGAGGAATACCTCCTCTTCTTGGGGATGACAACAACACTGAAATAATTAGAGGTGGTGTAGACACTAGCTGTTACCCATATATATAATCTTTTACACTTATGCAGTACTGAGAAGGGTATGATTAAACAAAGGATTCCTGAATCACCACCAGATTTACTATTTATATAAAAATAACAAACATTAATCGCATAATAAGAAATAGATGTAAACAACTTAAAAAGTAATGATTTAATGACTAAATTTTATTTAACATGGAAAGAAAATGTGAAATTATTGCTTTTAAAAAGTATGTGACAAAGCATTTTCATAAAAATAAACTTGCCAGTAATATCAGTTTCATTAGTAATTTCCCTAATGTAATGGGTAGTTTTTTTTTTTTTTTTTTTTTTAAATGTGGATGTGCAGTTCCCAACCTGTGCATCACACCCCTGAAGCTACATTACTCATTCTGGTACTGGCAATTTGAAAGATGGCAACACCTGTGAAGGCACAAGACTGAACTCTGAGCTGGTCTGACAAAAATACTGAGATAATGTTCAACCTTCTTAGGGATTCATACCTGGAAAAGGTCAAGTCCTGTGCTCATGGGCCAGATTGAAAGAAAATTGACATCTGGAAGGAGTTGGATGAGTACCTATCAGCCCTGACAAGGATCATTCACTCTGAGCCCCAGTACCAATAAAAGGTATGATGACCTACAAAAGTGTAGGCCTGACAATCTGGCTGAGTGGATAGATCAGGTAACAGCGAGAAGCTCAGAGTTCTATAGTAAGTATTTTTTTACTAATATCAAACATAGATTTAAAAACATAGTATATAACTGTTACATAACTGAAGATATATACTTGAAGAAATGTCTTTGTAACTGCAAATATCTATCCATATAAGATATATACTGGAAGAAATGTCTGTGTAACTGCAAATATGTATCCATATAAGATATAAAGCATGAGAAAGCATAAACATATCTGTATACAGAAATATATGTGTACAAATATGAAATGTTTATATGATGACACATTTTTGTGCATAAATACAAAAATATGTATGAGTAAAAAAAAAAATATATATATATATGTGTGTGTGTGTGTGTGTGTGTGTGTGTGTGTGTGTGTGTGTGTGTGTGTGTGTACACACACACACACACACACACACACACACACACACACACACACACACACACACACACATACACACAGACACACATATTCTGCATGACTACTTACAAATATTTTTTCATGTATATAATTGTAAGTATTTATATGCAAGCTAAAATAGCATATCTCCTTCTCCCATACTTTCATGTACAGTAGGTATTATCTTTATTATTACTTGCACCACATTCAGACAATTTTTGTAAAGAAAGACTTTTGTTTGTATATACCAGAAGGTATTCATTATTAAGATAATTGTATAACACATTAATTTTTCCAGAATATTAACTGCATATATAAGATAGCTTAAGTCAGGCACCATATTCCAGCCAGAGTGGAGTTTGGGGGTGATTAAATTAGCAAGTGAATGACCAATACAAAAAATACTGAGAATTACATTGTTGGCTTATATCTGTATGTAGTTCTACAAATTATAAAAGACACATTTCTATAAACTTTACGGACTGCAACCATCTTCAGCAGTAAGTATATTTTGCTTAATGAAGATTTATCTGGAAGGATGTTAAAAGTTCCTTTCAGTTGATACATTTTTATGTGTGCACGGTTTCTGGCTTTAGAAGTACGGTAAAACTGTGTTATCTAAAGAAAATTAATAGGATATTACTTAAAACTGCAACTTAAGCAACTAAACTATAGAAAACACAGTAGAAATTAGAACCTGTACCAAACGTGTATGGCAAGATTCCAAAACACCCCTCCCTCAAATAGAGAAGCTGTGAACACATATAAAAGTAACAATTTGAAGGAAGATCCATTCCTACTGTTTCAACTTCCATTAAAGGAAATATTAGCACAGATGGCTTAGGTATAATGTCTGTATGACATTCTGTGCTTTACTGTTTCCATGCTTGATAAACAAAAGTATATTTAAAAAATGAAAATACATGTTTAAAGAACCATGTACATATAGTAAACAATGACTTGCTGAATACTACAAGTGACCATGCCAGAAGCTTTAAGGAACAAAAATATGAGACAGATAAACAACCCCCAGGATTCATGAAGCTTGCGCCAGGCGCAGGCGTACCGTAGGCATTCTAACACCAAATATGGCCGCCAAGTGATTCAGGTGCAATCCGATTCCATGTGCACTACCAGCGTACACCAGAGCTGCGCAGCTCTCGGCACATGTATGCTAATCACCCCATGCGCAGTAGTGCAGCATGCAAATGAAGGTACATAGTGATTCATGAAGTGGTGCAGGTGCAGCGTAAGCATACAGAAATGTAAACCAAAAAAATGGTTTACATTTTTTCAAACAGAACTTCGGAGCCATGAAAACGGACCAAACTTATGTATTACAAAGTTAACATATGCCAATGGCTAAATATACAGCCAATGGCATAAAAAAACATGCACAACACATAAAAAATAACATGGCCACACTAACGCAAAGTACAACCGCAGGGCATGTATGCGCAAACGGGAACACAAGGAAAATATATATAGATATCATAAAACTGCTATGTAACACAAATCATGATTTCGCCATAATAGTCAATGGTATGCATGCTACACCACAACCAAGGCGCAAGGGTTGCTAAGGGTCTGTGACAGTGTTTGGCGTGGTAACTATGAATTAGTAGTCAATGCCATGCAAATGAGGCAAGTAATACTGAATCACAAACGCCTTGCCGGCATAAGGCTGTACCACACGGCGTAGCAGTATAACACCAAGGAGTGGCCTGGAGGTATACATGACATCAGCAGAGGGGTGTGCCATCATAGCTGTAAGCACATTGGGGCATTGCTAATCCAGGTTGCCTGTTGCTAAGCAAAGCCGCAGTATAGGGCTGTGGATGTAGCCATAGCTTTGCTTAGCCGAGAGCACACAAGGTGACTGAAAGCGCATGTGTACGCAGATGACAATGCGCTCAAAACCTGGTAAATGGCTGCGCGCAGTGCGCACCACAGATGAAACAGGAAGGTTATGGAAAGACAATAAGGAAATACCGCAGCAGGATAATTGGAGTACAACTGAGTAATTAACACCTATTAACTCACAGTGGGCCATTGATGGTAGCTAACAAGGCTGCTAGCAGCATCCTGCAGAACAGGAAAGGGGAGGTTCTGGATTGCAAAGAAAAGAGAACTGTCACAGCAGAACAAAGCAAACCTGCAGTAGATCGGCTATAGAACACATTACGCAAGACAATCCTGGGTTGGGAAAGTACAAAACAAGAAAGCAGGCTGCTGGATGCATGTCTGACAATAGGAGGGGAATTGTTTTGAAAAATGAAGGCAAGGGCAAGAGGTGATCCATGGCAACCAAGTGTAATTCAACAGCAAAGGCACCACAATAGCAATACCTGCGGTAAAACACATAAGTAAGATACCCTGCAAATTGGATTGTACATACACACCCTATGACATCATCAGCTTCCAAAGCACAATAGTATAAAGTGTGAAGGCACCTCACACACACTTGTGTATTCCCAAACACTGCACCATCGGTGTAAAGAGAAGGGGAACTTTTACAATGTACATGTTGGGAGCTGCCATAGCTTTGATTCATTAGCATGTGTTGGAGACTGAAGGTGGTGTGGAGAATGATGCTGACAACCACCTCAGGCACAGGAGGAGGAGAAGAGTGTTCAGACCAAGGATAACCTACCAGGGGCTAGATGATCTGGAGATAGTAGAGTGTTACAGGGTGGACAGGGACATCATACAGCAAATCATTGAGCTGTGCTTGCCACACCTCAGAGCCAGAAACAACAGAGGGGAACCCATCCCAGTGGACATGAAGGTATGTGTAAGCTTGAGAATACTAGCCACAGGTACCTTTCAAAGGCCAACTGGAGATATCATGGGGATCTCACAGGCATCAGCATTCAGGGTACTCCACCAGTTCCTGGATGCCATGCTACCACATGCCAATGAGCATATACACTTCCCCCAAACTCAGGAGGAGTTGGCCAGCAATATGCACCTCTTCCACCATGTGGCAGACTACCCGGAAGTACTCAGTGCAATAGACTGCACGCACATACACATCAAGTCACCACCCAGTGAGCATGGTAGATGCTACATAAACCACAAGGGATACCACTCCATCAACTGCCAGGTCATGTGCAATGCCCAGGGCATTATCATGGATGTGTGTGCTGGCAGCCCTGGAAGCTACCACAACTCCCACATCTGGCATGCCTCACAGCTGTACCAGGTATTTGTCAGGGGGGACATCCCATATGGCCACCTTGTGGGGGATGCTGGCTATGCACTGGAGCCATGGATGATGACTCCCATCAGAAATGCACACACACCCATGCAAGAATGCCATAATGAGGCACACGCACAAACCAGACTCATCACAGAGCATGTGTTTGGGATGCTGAAATCACAGTTCTGTTACTTGGACATATCTGGTGGAGCCTTGCAGTACTCTCCAGGCACGTGTGCCCACATTTTCATAGTATGTGCCATGCTACACAGTATGATCCTGCGGAAACAGCTGCAGCAGGGACATAATGGTGAAGGCCCTCAAAGCCCACCGCAATTGCCAAGGGCACCACAGGCACAGAGGGATTCAGACCAAGAACATCCTGTGCCAGCCCCACTAGGCAGATGGAGGCATGCTCAGTATGCCCATGCCTTGGCAAAGAGGGAACGTATAGCACATACACTGACAGTGTAGGCCCGTACGGACTGACACACTTCTCCACCTGCACACACAGTAAAAGAGATGGCACACACACACGACCACCTGTAAATTGTTATGTATAGGTGGTCTACTGTGTGCATCCTACATAGGCAGCCCTCAACTATTGTACACACAACTGCTGTTGGCACAAGGTAAGTCAATACCTGAACAGTAAATTAAGCTAACAGCATGTGTTGATACTGTATGTATAGGTTCCTAGGTACATCGGTAGGTACATGGCTAACTGTCAGAGGCCATTCATAAGCCTAGCCGAACTGTGTCTGCTGTCACTACCCCATTGATTAACTAACTGTTCCTCTGTGGAGCAGAGCCAATTGTGGGATCCCTGGGGTGTAACCACTGCTCCCCACCCACTCTGCAAGGATTCCCTGGTGTGTTAATGAGGGGCTCTATATAATGTAATCAGGGATGTAGTTCCAAAGCATGGGGAGTACCCATGACAGGTATCTGTCACCCCAGCATTCTCCAGTTATGGTTGTGGCAAGGTGTAGCACATTACAGCGTGTGGCTCACTGTGGCATGGATTCCCATAGCTGGAGCATATCCATTAAGCATCACTTGGACATACCATTAATAGGTATCATCCATATTTACACCAACTGAGTTACACATTTGTTTGCAGTATGGAGGAACAGCCATAGTACACTCTACATACTAAACACCATAACACTTGTACATATCCCAGATGCCTTAGTGGTAAAGCCACTGACTGTCTCGTGCATGGTCCCGGTTCCACGACCTGCAAGGGCTGTTATGTAATTCTGATGTCCCAAATAATGGATGTTGGATGCAGGTCATTAGAGCACGTTTAAGCACTTGTTAGTGGGTTTTTGCGCTGGTAAGTGCCAGTAAGAGGCATTTAACCATGACTACATGGATATGCGCAACACAGGTCTAACCTTTGGTGAATATCATGCAGATCACGGGCAAAGCTGCCCAGAACCGCTGAAATGTGCATTATTTACCCTTGTACTAATAGTGCCTGCTCTGAGAGGTAAAACGACCACTGCCAGGAGTAGAACACGCAACCATGTACACAATCTTCACAATAACCTACCACTAAGCTTCCTGAGATGTACCAACAGCTGGTGTGTATTGTGACAAGTTAAAACACAAAAGGGCGGAGTTCGGGAAATAGTATACACCGCCATGTACTCAATGAAAGGTGTATTCTCCCTCTAGCTCTCTCTCTCTCTCTCTCTCTATATATATATATATATATATATATAAAATATAGAGAGAGAAAGGGTGATAGAGATATGTCGATATATATGGAAATACATATATATGCAAATATATAGATAGGTTAACAACATCTACACAACCATGGAGGTACATATAAATGGGATACTACCAAATACAGAATGCTTTACATACCAACACGTGTAATCAAGAGGCTTAAAGACCAAAAGACCACAATACTGGAGCACCAGAACTGTGAGTACTATTATCATGATGTTAAGGAACATTTAGTTAGTGCTTCTGGTGCTGCGTTTCAGGTAGGTACTGTGTGTAAGTGTGTTTCTGATTGCTGTAGTGTGTGTAGGTGTGTGTTCTGAGTGTGGTGTGTGTTTCCGGAGGACTGTGTGTGTGTGTGTGGGTTTGCTTCGTGTGTCTGTTTGTGCTATCTCGGAGGTAGATTATTAAAGTAGGTGTGCTTTGGGGGGTGCAGCCACCCACATGGGGGGGGTGTATGGGGGCATGGCCACCTGGCCATATGTAGTGTAGAATGGTTTGTTTGGATGTGATGAGTAGCAGTGTGTCTGTGTGTGCGTGTGTGTGCTCTGTGTTTGTGTTAGTTCCGGGAGTTTGACTGTTGCGAGTTTGAGTGTTTGGTATTGTGGGGTTTGGGAGTCAGGGAACGGTAATGTGGTCATTGGAATTGTGTGTTCCTGAATCCGTGGGTATGCCGTATACAGCGGTTGAAGTCTTCAAATATGTGCATAACATGGACCATAGCAATCACACATTCCACCATGACTGAACATTATGAACAAAGGATATGGAGAGTATATATGTTTATACACTATTACAAATATGTGCTACGGACATGAGCCAAAGATAGGGTTACCACCTGCCCCACCTTGCGAGGGGCAGTCCCTCTATGTGCGGTAGTGTCCTGACCAAAATGAGTACAAATACTAATGTCCTACAATCTCGAGACATTTGGCATGTTCCATATTTAATGTAATTGCTGCATAAAATAGTCATCTGCATTTAAATTACCTACATGTAACAAGAAACAGGATAAGCAAGTAAACTGCTACAAGAATATAAGCTTTTATATAGGCATATATGTAAAGTTCTATACTTTGTACTGACCATGGGTATGTGTCGGCCTCTAAAATCAGATGTGTGTCCTGCAAATGTCCCACTATGGCCATTTGAAAAGGTGGCAACCCAAGCCAAAGAAGTTCAGTCACCAACATAGCTCCAGTGAGTGCAAATATCTGTGACAGAAATACACGAGACAGCTTTCATGTAGCAACATTTCATTACATACTGATGTATTTCCGAAGGGATTGAAGGACTAACATCACCTGCATGCTATACAGGAACCAATTAACAATGGCTTAATGAATAAGCCTTCAATTATCATAGTATTAGTCTACAAAAGGATAGGTCTTCAAATAGGTAAGGAGCCATCACACATATCGAATATGTATAAATGCAGTTCCTACACACATGCATCTGCTATGTACACCCACCTACATCTCCCCCACACCCAAAACAATTGCAATACAGACTGTAATAACATCACAAACATCCACTCGCTCTATGACATCTGCAGAAGCCTTAACATACCTTGTCAGAGACACACTATAATGGCCCTATGTGAAATCATTGCTGTTGTACAATGGAACAGACGCCAATGCTATAGGGTTTGGTTGCAATAATCCTGTATCAGATGGCTGATATAACAGCTAGACTCACATGTAGAACTACATCCTCTAGCCATTACACACAATCCACGGGGGCCATGAAGTTAATATATCTCTGTGTGTCTCCATATAGCTGTTGCAGTTCATCACAAACAACACATCCAGGCCGTCTTCCTCTAAGGTAGGGCAAAGGGACCACGCCCAAGTGGAGTATTCAATTATACCCCACTCTTGCCATGTCATTGGCTAATGGAGTAGCTGCACAGCTGATGTGCATGTAATCATCTACTCCGGAACTCCAATTGGTGGCAGGATACCACATGTTACTGATATCTAAGTATAAAAGGATGGCTTGTCATACATTCAAACCATATGTACATACCAGAAAAACGTTACAACAGAAAACAAATAGGACTTATATTACCGTCAACTTGGGATACTAATAAGGTATGTAGAACACTCAGTATGTCAGTGTTGTACCCTTTAATGTGTTTCATAAGTCATGAGTAGAGAGGCACAATGGCTGCCTTTGTTCTGGCTACAAACCCATTAGAGATTGGGGGGCCACGTAGAAGGATATACACACCACCTTGGCAGTATGGTTATCAAAGGAGTGAATGCTATCTACTTGGGTTCTAAGATCCCTTATTACATCTTATGTATGTAGGGGACTAACACTTATGTGATAGTCTGCGGGTGATTGGTGTAATCCAAAAGGGATGTCTATGCACCTTGTGGCATGCAGCTTGAGACTATATTATTGACACCAGGTATCTGTCCCAGTGACACCCTTATGGAGGGTGTCTGTATCAGCTGGGGAATCAATCATGGCCTCTAGTTTACAGTCGTCTGCAAACCTATTCAGGGTAAGTCCTCCTGTGCTAGCCTGTACCTCAGAGAAGCATATACCGAACATAAGGGGCCCTATGACCGAGGCCTGGGAGACGCCAATTGTAACTGATTTACAGTAGGACCTAGGGTATGCTACTCTCACTGTGTGGGTTCTGTCCGTGAGCCACTTTGCATAACATCTCGTAGGGGTTAATGTGCAGATAGATGTGTATGTTGACAATACCAGAATGGGGAATGGTGTTGAAAGCCTTAGAGAGGTCAAGATAGGCTGTGTGGACCTCCTTACTCTCATCTACTGCCTTGGTAACTGTCTCAAAGGACTCTACCAGGTTTAGGAGGCATGGTCTGTCCCTAACAAATCCAAACTGGGTGGGATCAAAGGTTTGGAGGCCACCAATGTCTCTGTGAATGAGATCCATGATGATGTGCTCCATAGCCTTGCAGAACAGTCTAGTCAGGTGTATAGGGCAATAGTTCCCCTGGTCCATTGTGGCGCCACCTTTGTGGAGTGTGATAACTGTTGCTGTGTGCCATTCAGGGGCCACAATGCCTGATGCAAGGCTATTAGTGAATATGGTGCCCACGTGGGGAGCCATTTCGTTCTGAAGTTCATGGAAATTGCAGCCTGGGATGTTGTACGGTCACATGGATGCTGTGTCCCTGGCTTTAGAGAGTGCAGCTTTGAACTGCGTAGTTGTGATCACAGGGACTCTGCATCATTCCTGTACAGATATGGGCCCTTTAGGGTGTGAGAGGGGTGTAAAGTTAGCATTGAACCTATCTGCCAGGATGTTGCCAATATCAGTCGGTTCTGTAATGTTCATGCCTTACTGCTGTATGTCAGAGCAGATGTGGGTATTGCCATCAAGAGTAGTGACATACCTCTAGAACGCTTTGTGGTAGTCCTTGGAATTAGTCATGGTTATGTTTACGTAGCTAGCTTTGCAGGATGTGATAAGGGATCTCAGATTCTTACTGAGGCTGACCAGGGAGTTCCTCCACTCATGGGATTGTACTCTACTTTGCAACACTCTCCTCCTTCTGTTGTACATTATGTCCATGGCAGTGGACCACCAGAGTGGCCTCCATTTTCTGGTGGGTACCATCATGGTTCTGTTTGGGATAGCATGATCCATGCAGTTGTGTAAGTGCTAATTAAGTGCAGTTGTGTATGATTCAGCGGTTGTAACTGTATTGTCCATCTGCACGGGTGTCATGACATTTACTACTGCTGTCATAAGAAGCCTGAAGTTGGCTTTGTAGAAATATTGTACTGTGTTTTCCGTAAAGGGTGTGGTGCCGGGATGTGGATAACAAGGGTGATTAGCGTAGGTTCGGATCTGACCAATGAGGAGATAACTCCAGGTATGGAACACCAGTCACACATGTTGGTAATGACCAGGTCTAGGATATTGTTGGCCCTGGTGGTGGTGTGGATAGGTTGATCCAGGCGATTGGAGGTTATGAATCCCAGAAAGCATTGGCCTAATGTGTCGGTACATGAGTAGGTATCCCAGTTAATGGTGGGCTAGTGTCAATCGCACATCAGTAGTGTGTCTGTTTGAACCCTACTTTCCAGTACACCAAGAAGTGAGGACCGTTAACCGTGGGGTATGGTGTGGGTTCTGTAGCAAGCTACAATTTGTATAGCAGTTATGGCCAGAGTTAGTTGCACTTGGATAACCTCTGATGCATTGTGCTAAGCAACCAGCCTGGAGGTGTGGATATCCTTAGGAAATATGGACACACCTCTGCCGTGGGTGTTCTGGTCCTGGTTACATGACTGAAAGGTGTGGTATGAGTAATAGCCTGATAGTGCAGGGGTGCTCTCAGGAGCCTAGAAGCAGGTCCCAGTCACTGCACAGATATCGAAGTGGTCCATTACAAGGAGTGCCTTGGGTGAATGCATTTGAGATTAAGACGTCAAGCATTGAGTAGCATTACCCTCAGGTTTTGCTTGCCTGTTCCTATTATGGTGGTGAATATGTTATTTGAACCATGCCTAAAACAGGCACTATAGGAGCAGCAAGAGCCTTAGCCATTATCCAGAATCCCAAGGCCAACGGGTGCAGGCCATCTGTGCCAAAGCATTGTGTTCTGTCGACCATGTCATTCAAAGCAGACAGATACTGGATACCCTTGGAATGACACCAGAAGCATAGCCAATTGTTGAAGTAAATAATTTTGTCTTTGTACTGCGTTATCAGTCTGGACGATGGCAGAATGCTACTCAGGGCTAGGGCGATACCTGCCTGGGCTACAAGATTGGAGAGCTATTCCATGTCTCTTTACATGTTGTCCAGGAAGGTACATCTCAGGGCATTCACACTAACATGGAGAATGACACAGTCATATTGTACCTGTTGAGGAGTGACCTGAGTGCATAGGTTATGTTGTGGATCCTGTTACTCGACACGCAGCTGACAGTAACTATCACCTTGTGTAGCCTGCTGAGTGGGACATCAGTGTGACCACCTATAGAGTCACCTATGATTAGTGTGTTGGGTACGTTATATCGCCCTATTGGCTGTGGTTGATGGGCACACTGAGTCTGTGGGCTATAAGTAATTGGTGTTGTGTTGGGGGATGGGGGCTGCCTGCATTTCTGCTTTGGAGTTCTCTGTTGCCTGGACAGAGTAGTATTGAGAGGCTCTGCAAATGTTGTAGTCTTACTATGTGTGGCCAGTGGTGGTGGAGATCGAGTGAGACTACATGATGAGTGTGGTGTGGTGCAAACGTTTAACATCCCCATATGATTGTCAGGTTCAGTCTGGGTTGGAGAGAGCTTTACCTCCAGCATGGCTAGATATGTGCATCTCCCACAGGTTGTAGTGTTGTATGTTAGGAGGGGAGTATTGGCTGTGTACACGAGACAATTTCTATATTGCCTCATGATACCCATATTCATCATATAGACAGGCGATAACACTGGGAATTGACACTTGGACATGCCTGAATATTTAACTGTTTCCCACTAGATATGTGAAGAAAGTGTGTACAACAGCTGTTTTACTTTAAGCAAGCAGGAAATGTAAGTACAAACAGTGTTTACCTGTAGGTAATGAGGAGGATTAAGTGCTATAGTAATTAGTAGCTCATGTAGTGCTTACATGTTCTGAACAAGTGCTGAGCATGAATAAACAATACAGATAGGGTGTTGGATAACATAAACACACTGCCCCCCCAACAGGTACACAATCACATATCCATGTACACTACAGAGCCCCTGTAACCATAACTATGATGGTACAAGGTGCACTCAGGCTGCATGGGACCTGTCCACATCCCTGGTTGTATCATACACATATGGCAAGACAGTTTGCTCTACACATACTCATCATGTAAAACATAGCTTTATGTCAGTCTGTGAAAACACTGAATGGTGCACACCAACAGTTATCACAACCAACAAAGTGGAGACACCACTCATAATGGGAGGCACTGCACTACTACCCTGCTGAGTCTGGTCTGAAAGTCTATGAACCTTAATCAACATATATGTTATTAGCAGTACAGATGTAGATGACAGTATGGATGATTTCACACTGCATATCATACCTGTGACAGGTCATAGGACATCATCACCCATACTGTGTTCCACCTACACTCAGTATACTAGATGTACCTTTATATGTCACAGGATTGTTCTGCCAGTGGACTGTTGACAGAACCAACACTGCAAAAGGTGTCTGAATAATATGTGCATATCACACCAGTGCCAGCTACAGTAAAACAGGGTTAATTTGTTGTACTCCCCCTCATTGTAGCCCATACCACACAGACAAATGGGAGGCATCTGCCTATGTAAGTATGTGAATGGCTATGACCTAGGAGCAATAGCTGACTCAGTGTTGTGGACAACATACAGAAGGGGCTTTGTGGGTGAGGTGTGTGACATATGTGCACAATCTGACAGCTGCATATTGCATTGTCACCGCTAGGTTAATAACCTTGTACCCATGAACTACCACCTAGGCAGCGGTCAACATAATGGGCACTGTGTGTAAGGGATGCTGCTGTGCAGTTTACCTCCCTGAGCTAGTGACATCACCAAGCCTATTAGGTAGTCATAAGAGGCATCCCTAGTCATGACAGGGTGCCATCCATGAATATGGAGATCATTGTACAGCCATACTCATCACTCAAGTGACCAATATCGGATCACATATCACCTTTAAGGGGTATTGGCCATGTTAGGATGGCCGACACCAGCCTTCACAATCCTCATCTCCACTATGTAGCATGATGCCTACCCTGCATAAAGACATGTCCAACACTGTGATGTTGGACATGCTACATGTACATATCCTGATCTGAAATACATATGTCATGGACATCCACCTTCCTAGTACAAGGATCACCACATGCTGGTCAGATCCTTGTGCCATACACGTTACATACTCCTGCCATACTATGCAACCCTGTCCAGCAAAGCTGCACATTTCACCTCTGTCAGACATGGTGTGATGACCGCATGGTAGATGTATCATTAACCGTGTGGATCAGTTATGTGGCACTGCTTCACCTGGCACCAGAAACACAGCTGTCAGCTACAGCTAGGTAACCTTACATCCTAGTCTCATACATGGCCCAGGGCATACAGACTACTAGATGACCTTGGCCATACATGCTATAGTTGATAGCCATCCCTGCAAATACCATCAGGCTAGCCAGTGTCCCATGTGTATCACATGTGCAACACAGGCAATACATGGCAGGATGTTGAACTGCTGTACAGTTCCGTGTAGATGTATATGGCAAAACACATGCATGTAAAGGCTTCTGTGTGCATGTCTGCATTGTTACAGGTCATGTCCATTAAGGCAGTGCATGCGTTTATATGTGACATATACACAGCATCAAATTCATCAGCATTAATGTGGACACATCCAGGCATGTGCTGATAGGTAAGAACACCAGTACAGGCAAACAGATATGCCCACATCAAGACAGCATCCACATGGAGTATGAGCAATGTAATCAGGTGATACACATATATGGTGATAATATCCAATCCCCATTGGGTGTCATGCGTGTGACACAAACATGTCAGTGGTGTCAGTGTCATGAAGATTTGCAAAGACAACTATTTATATGTAATAAATGTGATACACATGTATGTGCAGTTGTATCTCTGTGCATCTCTGAGATACTGTGACCTGTTTCCATCATTATGTCTTCCAGATATGCTGCGAGCAAGGCTCCCAGCCTATACCTGCTTGAAGGATGAGGCCCTTATACATTACCCCCAAGACAACTATGATGTCCTGTTTAGCCATGTGCCACAGGATGCACAGCAGCGGGATGACCTGTGGCAGGAACTTTGCAGAAGGGTTAATGATGTGGGTGGCCATAACCGCACATACCAGCAGGTGCACAGACACTGCATGGACCTGATCAGACATGCGAAACAGTATGTGAATGCAATCGCCAGGGAACAAGGTGCAACAGGTGGTGGGCCACCAACCCAGCCCCCACTCACACGTACCGAAGAGCTACTGGCCAACCTGGGGACACCGTAAGAACAGCATCCACAAGCCTTAGCTGACATTGTGGAGGTGGGTGTCTCTCAACAACCGAGTAAGTGCCCTGGTAAGTCACTATTGCACATATAACTATTATATCCCATATAGTTGCATGTGTCACTGTACAATATGTAATGTAACATCATATGCAAGGCATGTATACACACATGCCGCATACTATAGTATGCTACTCTGTGTATGCACACATGTGCATACTCCATAGTATATCCTATTGTACTGGCGAATGTGTTAACATGCACATTGCACCCTGTAGCTGTCATACAGGCATGGATAATGATCATACTGCTGTGTCACCCCTATACAGGTACCTCAGTCTTTCCGCTAAGACAGCAGGCCATTGCAGGTGAGACAGTTATAAGTATCAGGCATGTTAATGCACAGATCTATTCACTATGTGGCCAGTTAACACATGTACACATAATGTATGGTCCGATCACAATATACAGGTCGCATCTGCAATCCATCACAATGGCTACCCATGTGCAATACTTACAAACTAAGTGAAACACCGACATGAAACCTCAGAAACTGTCATTGCTAGATGTGTGGACAGCTGTGCATACAACAGTGGAGGTGTTGTTCAATGTAGGAACATGTACTACACATCAGAACTACACATGTGGGGTACACAAACAGTACTACACAGTGAGCTGGAGTATGGGCAGCCCACAGGATTCTCCATTGTGGATTATGCCCCTGCTATGAGTGCACACATTGTGATGGGCCATCTGACATGTCCATGACATGTAGTGGGCCGGCTGCAACATTGTCTCACTATCCCATAAAACATACCCCACATACCAAACATACAACCCTTTGTCTGCATAACCCTGTGGACAGTGGAGTATATGACATCTATGTGTGTATGTCATATGGGACAACACATACATGTGAGATAGACGGCCATCACAACCATTTGGCCAACACATGTTCACACATGGCCATGGAGGATGGCCAGAGACATGTAGCAACACACAGTAGATGTGATGTATTTGCGTGTACACCCTGTTGTACATTGGCTACACATGGTCCAACTATAGCCTTTGTTGAATGGTTATATTGCAGATGTGGAACACTGGACATCCTACAGGCCTGTGCACAGCTTGTGGAGGTGTAACATCATTCGACCACATAAGATGTGTTGAACATCATGACTGTGTCACAGCATGACAGTAGTCACCTGTACAGCATCCACATACATACACAGACAACCACATCAGGCCACAGATACAGTACATTTCCCTTGCTGCTGTTGGACATCACTGTCAGCCGTGCACCTCGTGTGTGGTACACAAATGTCATGTGGGACATGGTGTATTGACAAGTCTGCCATGTGTGGACATGGTTGCCAGGCAGCTAAAATATGTTTGCAGATGTGCAGGGGTGTCATCCGTATGGCCTTCGGTGATCTATGTCACACATTCCACATCATGGTTTAGTGTGTATACACCTCAGCGACTTGGGTCACAATCCACAGTATATATGTATTGTGTATGCACACAGTCATGGCTATGCACTGTGTCTGTAATTCACACTGTATAGCAATAGAGACGCCTCATGATTCCATGCAATGGCATTGTGTCTGTACTTCACACTGTATAGCAATATAGATGCCTCATAATACCCTTAAATGGTCATGCACATCTGCTAAATGTGCATTTTATCTGTAGGGCAGACAGACAACACTGCAAAGTGACACCATTACCCTACAGTATATGTGACAGGACACCATTGTGTTAAACACATATGCATGTCAATGCACACGTCAGCAGACTACATGTCATACTACATGTTAATGTCAAGGTCATATGCCACACATCAGCCATGTGTACTGTTAACCTGTGCTGGTCCACACGGTGTAACTCAGGGATGCATGCTTACTACTATGTTTGTGTGAAATGCATGGCTTCTGCTATGACACATGCATGCTATTGTGTGCAACTCAGGGATGTATGATAACTACCACTATTATTGTCTGAGCTGTGTGCTGTATCACGTGCATGTTGCATGCCTTCTGTCGAATCACATGCATGGTGTGTGTGTGTGTGTGTGTGTGTGTGTGTGTGTCTGTCTATGTGTGTGTCTATGTGTGTGTGTGTGTGTGTGTGTGTGTGTGTGTGTGTGTGTGTGTCTGTGTGTGTGTGTCTGTGTGTGTCTATGTGTGTGTGTGTGTGTGTGTGTGTATTGTGTGTGTGTGTGTGTGTGTGTGTGTGTGTGTGTGTGTCTGTATTGTAATGTAGAGTCTTTGTTTGCCTTCACACGTGATGTAGGTGCATTACCCTTCTGTGGTTCATCTGATGTTAGTGTCCCCACAGACTCTAGCAGTGATGATGAACATATGCTTGAGGCACAGGCAGGGTTGTCAGGGGCTGAATCTGTGCCATTGGTTGTCATTCCACCTATATCCCCCTCATCCCCGCAAACAGATTTCTTGCCAACACATACCCCATCATCAATGACCAGAGAGGAAGGACAGTTGGCGTGTGGTAGCTTGGAACAGGAAAGTGTGGTGGCTACGGAAGGTGTGTATTCACACCATGGTGTCAGGCAAATGACTGGAGATGGGCCACACAGGCATGTGGCCAGTGCTGCTCGTAGGAGGACCTCTGGCCGACATGCCCCTGCAGGACAGACCGCAGCAGCTGGTGTCACCAGACCTATGTTTCAGGCTGTAATGGCAGTGCAGGCACATGCTGAATGGCAGAACAGAGAAGGGCAGAGGCTTCAGAGGGCTGCTATCCATTCTTTAAACGACAACATTCAGGCATTGGCAAATGTTCAACAGCAGATTGCTGAGGTTTTGGACAGACGATTGGGTGACATGGTTGGAATCCTTGACCGTGGCATGACAATCAGCGAGCATGAGCTGTCTGTGCTGGAACACATTTCCTGTCCTTGCCTATTTAAGTGGTACAGTGTAAAATATTTTCTGCTTAAAAACCTCAGCTTTGGCCGGCTAAGAACTTGCTGTATTCAACTGGACATATAAGAGAATTTAAGTACCTTTATCTGCACTTTTTTCAAAAAATACAGTATTTAAATTGATTTTAACTGTGTTGCAGGAATATTAACTGAACTGGAAGTTTTGACTCTGCTCTTCAGTTAGTCTCACCCACCCACCCTGTTTTTGTTTTGGTGTTATTCTTAGTAGCCTTGAAACTGCCCGCCCCTCTTGTAAATTTGTGTTTGGATACTCCTTCTGGGCCCATCTCATTTGCTCACTCAACTGAGTGCAGTGAGATCATATTCTGATTTCAGGCACTCCTACTGTGTACAAAGAGAGCATCTGGGAAACAGAAAAAAAATTTAAGCTTGTTTCCTGCCTTTCCTGTTAAGTGGTATAGACTATTTGTAGGCTTCTGAGCCCCCAAGCCCTTCTGTGTTGGAGGGAAGCCTTCTAGCTTAGTTTTTTTTTCTTATAACTAGCCAGTTTTCTAGTTTCAGCACTCAAATCTGTTTCTTTGATCTCAGCACTTGTTCAGAAAAAAAAAAAAAAAAAATAATCTGCTTTTACTGTACTTGTGTTTCTACCTACTTTATTTTACTTTTGCATCATCTTAAAAGTACTCAATTGTATTTATTACTGCTTGGTGTAACTCATTCTAAGCCTTTTGGTTTAAACACTTGGGCTTCAGACCAGTTGTTTTGCACTGAGAGGGTTTGTGGTCTGCACTGTAGTGGCAGAACAGGTAGCTTACATCCTTCTAGGTTGGGAACTGCTGATTGAGGGCTCAGTGTCTGTTATTCTAAAAGTGTATTAATTCTGGTTTAAGCACTTGGGCTTTCAGGCCAGTTATTTTACATTAAGACGGTTCGTGGTCTGCACTCTTGTGGGAGGAGAGGCTGGACTCTGCCCTTCTGAGCTGGGAATTTCTGGTTAAAGGCTTATAGTGCATGCATATCTGAACTGCTTCTTACTGAAGTTGGTGCGCCTTGTTTGCTGTGGCATAGACTGGATTCGGGCCTTCTGGATCTAGCTTTGTTTGTGTAACTTGAGCAGTAATCCAGGCATTCTCTAAAGTATTCAATTGTATTTATTACTGCTTGGTAGTAACTTGATTAAAGTGTAGCTATCATTCTAAGTCTTTTGGATTAAGCACTTGGGCTTCAGACCAGTTGTTTTACATTAGGAAGGTTTGTGGCATGCACTGTGGTGGCAGGACAGGTAGCTTTCATCGTTCTAAGTTGGAAACTGCTGATTGAGAGCCCAGTGTCTGTTATTCTTAAAGTGTATTAGTTCTGGTTTAGGCACTTGGGCTTCAGGCCAGTTATTTTACATTAAGAAGGTTCGTGGTCTGCACTCTTGTGGGAGAAGAGGCTGGACTCTGCCCTTCTGAGCTGGGAATTTCTGGTTAAAGGTTTATAGTGCCTGAATATTTGAACTGTATCTTACTGAAATTAGTACACCTTGTTTGCTGTAGCATAGACTAGATCCAGGCCTGCTGAATCTAGCTTTGTTTATATGCTTGTTGTTTGTTTGCTTGTTATTTCCTGAAACGCTAATTCCACCTAATAGCGGCTTCTCAGCTTCTGTGGATCACTAGTGATATCTGCATTGCTTACTGTACTTATTTCCTTGTTTCACTTGAAAGAAAGTTACTGTTTGTCGTTTTGCATTTAAGTTACCTGTAACACATTGCACTTAAGTTACCTGGCACTTGCTAAAAGCAATTATATAAGTCAGCACTAAAAATTAAAAGCACTACACCCTCACTCCCCACTGGCCCTTGTTTTCAATTATTAAGGAATTCCCAATATTATTCTAGCATGTCCAAAGGTCAGTTGTCAATCTCCTCTGGTCCAGCTGGTGATTCTGGGAATCTTGAGGCAATGTTACAACTGCCTCATGTACACAGACAACCCTCTCCTCCTCCCAACAAATTCCAACACATGTGAGAGATGTAACCATATAGCCAAACTGGAGGCTAAGCTCTCTCAACTCAGTACTGGCATAACCAGTCAGGAGGAGAAGGAAACCACACTCACTACAATTCCAGTCTCACATAGACCTACCACGACAGCAAACCAAACACATAATCACACAAAAACATACTCGGAGGCTCTAAATAAAGATCTGCCTAAGCAGCAGAGACCTCCAAAGCAGACACCCAAGCAACCGCTACCCCAAAACAAAACACGTGCAACACATATCTCACAAAGCCAGTGTGCCGAACAGTCACAGCCCTTAAGACTAAACAATACACCTGATACATTTGTAATAGGTGACTCTATCGTCAGGCACATGACGTCCCGCTCACCAGGCTGAACAAGGAGAGGGTCACGGTGAGCAGCCTGTTGGGCGCTAGGATCCGCCACATAACACAAGCACTCAGGTCACTCCAAGGCAAGTACAAATATGACTCAGTCATTGTCCATGCTGGTGTGAATGACCTGAGACGTACCTCCCTGGACTACATGAAAAGAGACATAAAGGAGCTCTCTGAGCATGTAGCCCAGGCCGGTATGACCCTGACCTTGAGTAGCATCTTACCCTCACCAAGAATGATGCCACAATATGAAGACAAGATGATCAATTTCAACAATTGGCTTAAGTACTGGTGTCATTCAAAGGGGATCCAATGCCTGTCAGCTTGGGATGATATGCTCGACAAGCCACAATGCTTCGCTAGGGACGGCTTGCACCTGTCACCCCTGGGCTTTTGGATATTGGCAAAGGCTCTTGCTACCCCCATAGTGCCTTTTTTAGGCAAGGCTCAAAAGATAAACCCACCTCCATAGGTATCACAAGGGATAAGAAACTAAGAGTAATGCTACTCAATGCCAGAAGTCTAAACCTCAAGATGCATGCACTCGAAACTCTCCTTAGCATGGAGAACATCGATATCTGTGCAGTAACAGAAACCTGGTTCAGGGCTCCTGAGAGCACCCCAGCACTACCAGGTTATACCTCATACCATGCTTTTCGGCCCCAAAACTTGGACCAAACCACAAAGGAGGGAGTATTGATATTCATCAAAGATACCCACACCTCCAGGTTGGTGGCAAAGCACGAAGCATCAGAGACTATCCATGTGCAACTAACAGTGGGTAAAACTGCCTTCCAGTTTATAGCCTGCTACAGACCACCCTCCCAAAACCCAGGAACCCCACTCGGCCTTTCTGAGAACACTGGAAAATATGAAGGTCTCTCCAAACACCATTATATTGGGTGACTTCAACTACCCAAACATAGACTGGGAGCATTACTCTAGCTCCAACACCCTAGCCCAAAGGTTCCTAGAATTTATAAACTCAAATGCTATGGAACAACTTGTTACCACTCCCACAAGAGGGGAAAACATACTGGACCTGATCATCACCAACATGGGGACTCTATGCTCCAGACCAGAAGTATATCCCTCACTGGTAAGATCAGACCATAAACTAATCTCACTGGATATTCACATCCCGACCCCACCCCCTGCCCAGAAAACCTAATTGAAAAACTTCTCTAAAGCAAATTTCACACTCCTCAAAACCGAGGTGGAATCCTTCAAAGCCCCTGGGCCTGTGGAAAATCTGGCCCAGACTGCAGAATCCTTTATAAACGCATTCTATGAACACCTTCAGGGAATGCATGGATCATGATCCCAAATAAAACCAAAACCCAATCCTCCAAAGGCAGGCGTCCTGTCTGGTGGACCCCAGCCATAAACAAACTATACAATAGAAGGAGGAAGCTACTAAATGATAGAGCAAAATCCCAAAAGGGAAGGCATCACTGATCAGTATTAGCAAAAACTACGGGCAGTCATAAAATTGTCTAAGGCCAGTTTCGAGAGAAAAATTGCACAGGACACTAAGGATAATCACAAGGCTTTCTTTAGTTATTGTAGGAACCTTGGTGGTAATTCCCAGATATGCTCAGAATTAGTCCAAAATGACAATAAATACACTGAACCCACAGACATTGCCAACATCCTAGCTGACAGGTTCAGCGCAAACTTCTCCCCTCCCACCAAAGGGCAAATATCTATCCCTGCAGAGTGCTGCCCCTGACATCTCAGATGCTCAGGTAAGAGAAGCCCTCTCCAAAGCAAAAAACACAGCATCAATGGGACCAGACGGTGTCCCGGGCTGCGTCCTACATGAACTCCAAGAAGAGCTAAACCCAAACATAAAACTACTGTTCAATCTCAGCCTTACTACAGGATATGTGCCCAAAGAGTGGCGTACAGCAACAGTGGTCCCTCTCCATAAAGGTGGTGCCTCAACGGATCCTGGAAACTATCGCCCCATAAGCCTGACTAGCTTGGCCTGCAAAGCTATGGAAAGGATCATCATGGACCTCATAAATAAAGATACTGGGGACCTACAGACACTTTATCCTACCCAGTTTGGCTTTGTTAAGGGCAGATCCTGCCTCTTAAACCTGGTTGATTTCTTTGAAACAGTCACCAAGGCCATTGACGAGGGGAAGGTGGTCCACACAGCCTACCTGGACCTCGCAAAAGCCTTCGATACAATACCCCACTCGGGCATTATAGATAAGCTCACCAGCTTAAATATAAACCCCTATGTCACTAGATGGATTGCAAACTGGCTCAAGGACAGAACCCACATGGTTAGAATTGCTGGAGCCATGTCAGACTCCAAACCAGTTACAAGTGGTGTCCCACAAGGCTCAGTCCTGGGACCTCTCTTGTTCGGTATATATTTCTCGGCGGTACAGGCCAACACGGAAGGACTGTGGCTGACCAAGTTCGTGGATGACTGCAAACTGGGTGCCATAATCGACTCTCCAGTCGACACAAGCATCCTCCAAAAGGGCCTCATAGAAACAGACAACTGGTGCCAGAGCCATGGCCTCAAGCTAAATGCCAAAAAGTGTATAGTCATCCCCTTTGGCAAAAACAAAGTGCCCACAAATTACCACATAGGTGGTAATCCATTAAGTACAGAAGAAGTAATTAGGGACCTGGGGACCCAAGTTGATAGCAATCTCTCATTTGACAACCACGTGGCCAAAGTGGTTAGGAAAACATTTTATATATCCCACCTAATCATGAAGGGATTCACATCTAGATCAGGGGAGGTCATCGTGCCTCTTTTCTCATCCCTCATCAGGCCCATAATTGAGTACAATGCCCCTTTTGGGCTGTACCTTACCAGACACCTGCAGCAACTGGAAAGACCCCAAAAGTACCTCACCAAGAGGATCAAAGGGCTCAAACAGATGCCATATGCTGCCCGGTTAAAGAAACTCCAGCTCTACTCAGTGGCATACCGCCTGTTCAGAGGCGATCTGTGCCTGACGTATAAAGCCATGTCCAACCCGGAATTAATGGACATGCTGAACCTCAGAAAATCCAAATCCCATCAAGCTATGCGCTCGAGAGACTTGAACCTCAGCACTGAAATAAATAGGACATACTGGAGGGACAGATTCATAACCCAGAGGCTCCCTTCACTCTGGAATAAAATCCCAGTCCAGGTTAGACAGTGTCCCTCATTGACTCTCTTCATGAGGAATCTTGATGAGTGGATGGGAGATCATAGGTTTACCCCGGGTATCACTTCTGTGTCACTGTTAGACAGAGGCACAGTATACTAACCTCGAAAAAGGGCATAGCAAAATAAATTTAAAATGGGTGGCGAAAGCCAAACACATTCTGGCTAGGCTTACAAATGCCCTAGGGAAGATAGCCTAGTATGAACCTATGAACCTATGAACATCTGGTAGGATTGAGGAGTAGGGCAAGTGGACATAGGCCAGCTACGTCACCTGGTGCAGGTCTTTGTGAACCAGCTACCTCACATGCCCGCTTCCATAGTGTTGGTAGCAGCAGCAGCGCAGCTGGTGCTGTGCTGACCACATCAGGACACAGCAGGCCATGTGCACATGGCCCTGGATGGTCCCAACAGGGACACGGTTCCAATGGACATATGTCATCGGACAGTACCCAATCTGCACCTCTGCCTGGTAGTGGCCATGCAACCCCTGGCAGGCACAGGTCACGTGGCCATGGCTGGACACCGTAAGCTGTAAAACCTGGTCTGTACAGTCTGGAGCTGTCAATAATACCCCTGTGTAGGCCAGACACATGGCAGAACTGTGTGCACACATACATGCACACACCAGAAACATCTGTAGGGTACCGCAACACTCACATGCATAACAACCACACATGGCCAATTAGATCACAGGCCGTAACCCACACACATGATGTCATCCACTGGTGCAGCCTAGGCCACTGGCAAACATGATCACTCTGTGCATATGATGATGCCTGTGCCGCATCCCTGTCATCCACACCATCGGTGCAGGGACATGCTCATATGGTCTGATGCACAGGGTGAACAGAATAGGGAGATAAGTGTAGATTACAATTGTTGTGTACTGTTGACACGCAGCAGACATACCATGCAGTACAGGTTTAAAATACATTGTTTTCTGTTCACAGTATGTGTCCTGGTAACAACAGTAACAGCATGTTGGTAATGATGTCCTGCTTCCCTCCTTCAGGTATAATTGCATGTGCCGTTGAGTGCCAGTGTTTGCAGTTTCCCATGTGTAAATGTGGACTACTCACAGGTATGTATGGCAATACCAGCATGCTATTCGTAGCTTCAACCTCACTGTTAGAAAGGCTGACATTCCAAATATGTCTACACATCTACTGATCCAGGAGCATGGGAGCTGTGTACTAAGCTACAGTGGCTAGAGATGTGACATCCATACCGGGTGACATCACAGGTACAGTTACATGGGGCGGGGAGTTTACATAGCTGATGACAAGGGTAGAGGCCAGTTGATAGCTTGAGGCCTCACTGTGTAGCAGTAATACACATTCACATTACAGGATGAGAACACACAACTACACACAACTACACACACACAGACACAGACACACACACACACACACACACACACACACACACACACACACACACACACACACACACATGCAGGTATTCGCACACATGTATTCAGACACACAGTAACACAACCACAATCACGGGGTCAGTGACACTGTAACACACACACACACACACACACACACACACACACACACACACACACACACACACACACACACACACACACACACTTGATAGTAGAGTACACCAAATCCACTGGATACACCACACAGAGATGCCGACTGTTGTAACAAAACTTCTTTAATGAAGACAGGAACACACAAGCGCTTTCACGTAGCTATACTACGCTTCTTCAGGTGTAATAAAATAAGAGATTGAGCAGCCATTTATACAAAAAATCTTGGCGCTCAAACTCAACTAATTAAAGCACTAATTGAATAATTGTAACATTCATCATGTATTGATTTAAAGCAACATCATTAATGAATTCAAACAAACATTAAAACAGTATAAACAATAAATACATTTAAAAGTATTAAAAACACGTAAATAAGCACAGTTAATAAGAAGCACTCATTAGCCTTAAATGAACTATATTATTATAAAAACATCGCATGCTGTGCTGTAGCATTAGCAATCACGCCAGTTAGCAAACCAGAATTGCTGCAAGACAAAGCATAACATGCCGGTGATCAATGTATTCACTCTAAGCACAACCAAGACACTTATAAAACAAAAATAAGAAGTATACTAAAGTGACTATTGGAGTCAAAGCATATATGCTAGCACTAAGTATAGAATCAGTAAACTGAGCTCATCATGAGCTCAGTAACAAAAAATAACCAGTTAAGAAACGGCAGATATATCAGGTGCCAAATATAAGTAGTGAGGTAGGTAAATAAAAATGCCAGAATCCAAGATCAAACAGAATGCCCATAACAGTGACGGTTCTTGCAAACGGCAACAATATAGTGTAACCATTCAAAACTATAAATCATAACGGTCAGTAGCAACAAATCGGTACTGCCATTTCTAATGTACAACGTAAAGGGATAAATGCCAGTCTATATTAAACTGCATAATAACCTAAGCTGACATATCAACTTTACCTTCGATGTAATAAAAATAAGAATAGAAACCATCAGTAGTGGTCAAATCATGTCCGCTGTTATAATCCATCCAAACAAGCTCATATAATCACAGTCAGCTCGCCGAGACCTGGTCCGGCAATAAAAGGCAACCTACTAGCAACAACAGCAGCTGGTCAACGGCAAGTTCAAGTATAAAAGCTGAACCTATCTATCTAAATAGCAAACCTTGGAAGAACTTTCTATAAGCACTGGCTCGAAAGACCAACTGTTGATAACATGCAAACAAGAAAAGTAACGTTAGTATCAACTGACAACCAGAACTCTAAATAGCAATAATAAAATTAATATTCAATAATACTGCAATCGAGATATGACATATACCTGCAGAAATGCCTACGGAAGATAAAAAATCCAAGGAATCTAAGTAATCAAAAATGAATATAACAATAAAAATAAACAATAAAGAACAATATGAGTATGGCAAATATAGCATGGCAAAGCAAAACTAACCTTTAAATACCCGGAGAGTATAGATGCGAAAATCTTATGGTGACCTGTAGGTTGGTAACAGTATAAATGTTACCCATAAAGTCATTATGCCAAAAAACTCTCATGTATAAAGCTACATATATCATAAAGATAGTCCTAGAAGATAAAAAATCAAAAGGCAGCATAAGAATATAGCTATGTGGTTATCTTAACAAAAATAAAAACTGCATCATACCAAAAAATATATATGATGTAGGAAAAACATAGATATCAGTCATCTTTCTAATCAGGCCATATGGGCCATAGCAGCACGTGCATTCTTAATACCTAAAAAGACAATATTGAGGTCACATGAAGTCCTTTGACCACCTATAATAGAACATGGTAGATAAAAAGATGCTAAGTGTGGTTCAAATTGCCTTATCTCTTAGAAATGGAACTGGAGAGCATATAGAGGTGTCAGGGGATATATGAACAATGTGAAAGGGACTGAAAAAAGGGCTAAACATCTGGAACAACATGTTCATATTTATCACTTCCTCATGTTAAGAACAGGTCTTACTGAGACGTACTGATTAATGCCTGGATGGATATGTGCTTTCAGGGTAAAAATCCACTTAAGCTCCCTGAGGGCCAGCTGGTTCATATTGTCTCCTTCTCTGCAATTGATGGCCATCAGTTCCAGAACCATAAATTTGAATCTATGTGTATTGAATTTCAATACGTGTTTGGCCAAAGCACTACTGTCATTGCCTTTCTTAATATCATAGCAATGATTATATATCCTGTCACGAAATCTTCTTTTCGTGAGGCCTACATAAAAAGCCTGACATGAGTCACATGTGGCCAAATAAATTAAGTTAGTGCTATTGCAACTACTATGGAATCTGGGTGTAAACAAAAAAGAACCATCTGGATGAGTAAAGCTGTGATCATTAGATATGTGTGGACACTTATGACAGTGGCCACAAGGAAAAGTCCCTGTGAGGCCACTGTAGGAGTTGTTATTCAAACAATTCGGCTCTGTGCACAGAATTTGTTTTAAATTGTTACATGTCTTGTAACTGAATGTCGGACGAGCCCCTACAATATTCCTAGTAAGTGAATCTGCAACCAGCACATTCCAATTCCTACTAATAATTCTGTTGTGTGCAACTACATCACTGGTATATCTAGTAACATAAGGAAGTCTGTCAGCATGCAGATGTTGGCCAAAAGCATATAAGGGAACAATGTCCCTGCCACCACCAACACTGTCTTTCTTGCCAAATAATTTCACATAAACCTCCTGTTTACAGTCATCTATAAGTTTAGGGGGATACCCTCTTTCTACAAGCAAGCCTGCAAGGGTAGTAAGCTCAGAGGACAGATCACCTTTGTCATTGCAAATCCTACAAACTCTGTACATTTGGCTCAAAATGATCCCTCTAAAGGTGAACCTTGGATGCATACTTTCAAACCAAAGCAGAGAATTTCTCCAAATGGGCTTCCTGTATAGTGAACTAACTATCTTATTGCCACAGAATAGCAACTTGAGGTCTAGAAAGTGTGCTTGGACTGGGGAAATATCGGCTGTGAACCTCAAAAAAACAGAGGTCTGTTCTAATTCAGCAATAAAACTTAGACAATCAGTTTCAGTCCCATCCCATACAAAGAGCACGATGAACTATGAACATCTGGTAGGATTGAGGAGTAGGGCAAGTGGACATAGGCCAGCTACGTCACCTGGTGCAGGTCTTTGTGAACCAGCTACCTCACATGCCCGCTTCCATAGTGTTGGTAGCAGCAGCAGCGCAGCTGGTGCTGTGCTGACCACATCAGGACACAGCAGGCCATGTGCACGTGGCCCTGGATGGTCCCAACAGGGACACGGTTCCAATGGACATATGTCATCGGACAGTACCCAATCTGCACCTCTGCCTGGTAGTGGCCATGCAACCCCTGGCAGGCACAGGTCACGTGGCCATGGCTGGACACCGTAAGCTGTAAAACCTGGTCTGTACAGTCTGGAGCTGTCAATAATACCCCTGTGTAGGCCAGACACATGGCAGAACTGTGTGCACACATACATGCACACACCAGAAACATCTGTAGGGTACCGCAACACTCACATGCATAACAACCACACATGGCCAATTAGATCACAGGCCGTAACCCACACACATGATGTCATCCACTGGTGCAGCCTAGGCCACTGGCAAACATGATCACCCTGTGCATATGATGATGCCTGTGCCGCATCCCTGTCATCCACACCATCGGTGCAGGGACATGCTCATATGGTCTGATGCACAGGGTGAACAGAATAGGGAGATAAGTGTAGATTACAATTGTTGTGTACTGTTGACACGCAGCAGACATACCATGCAGTACAGGTTTAAAATACATTGTTTTCTGTTCACAGTATGTGTCTTGGTAACAACAGTAACAGCATGTTGGTAATGATGTCCTGCTTCCCTCCTTCAGGTATAATTGCATGTGCCGTTGAGTGCCAGTGTTTGCAGTTTCCCATGTGTAAATGTGGACTACTCACAGGTATGTATGGCAATACCAGAATGCTATTCGTAGCTTCAACCTCACTGTTAGAAAGGCTGACATTCCAAATATGTCTACGCATCTACTGATCCAGGAGCATGGGAGCTGTGTACTAAGCTACAGTGGCTAGAGATGTGACATCCATACCGGGTGACATCACAGGTACAGTTACATGGGGCGGGGAGTTTACATAGCTGATGACAAGGGTAGAGGCCAGTTGATAGCTTGAGGCCTCACCGTGTAGCAGTAATACACATTCACATTACAGGATGAGAACACACAACTACACACAACTACACACACACAGACACAGACAGACACACACACACACACACACACACACACACACACACACACACACACACACACACACACACACACACATGCAGGTATTCGCACACATGTATTCAGACACACAGTAACACAACCACAATCACGGGGTCAGTGACACTGTAACACACACACACACACACACACACACACACACACACACACACACACACTTGATAGTGTTGAGGTGAGGACCCCTGCCTATGTGGTAATCACCATTACAGTACTGTGCACTCACATGACACGACACAGATAATACACATGTGCAGGTAGTTAGTAATGCCTAAGATCGACGGCATCAACAGGGTAGTAGATTGCATCACCTGGAGGGGTTAGGGGTCCTATCTGTTCACTATGGTAACATACATCCTCAATCCATGGACCAGACAGCCATATATACATACACACACACACACACACACACACACACACACACACACACACACACACACACACACACACACACACACACACACACACAATGTGGAGTCCACAATTGAATGCACCTATGTCATGCACATACAGATAGCTCACATGTGTGTGATACACACCCCACCCCTGCCTATGTCTTGCTTTCTACACTGCAGTATGTACAGATCTCTACAACAGTGTACAAGAGTGTGAGTAACAATTGGGATGTATTCCCCACCATACATGGCATATATGGACACACAAGCAAACACACATGGCAGTATTGTGAATCAAACACCTGCTATCTTATGATACTTATGACAGACATGCAGCAGTATTGCCCACATTACAATGTGTACTCACGCTACCTTTGGCAATTGTGCTGATATATGCACATGGGTGGTCTTAAGTGTTACAGGTGTCAAGTGATTTACAGTCAGTGACACCCTGATCACTGTGTAGGTTGTATGTGTTCCCCTTCAATTAACAGAAACATAGCTTAGTGTTTGTACATGTTATTGTAGGACACCTTGTGACACACCTGTGAGCTGTCTTCAGCAAACATCCATCTGCAAAGATGGCCCACCACTTAGTTATGTCCACACATCCATCCATACCTGATTTACATCTTACCGTACTGACAGTATATCACCATATACAGTTGGCAATGATGGGGCTGCATTGCAACTGCATGTTGTAGTAAGACACATGTCACCTGCAAACATCAGCTACTGCACACACATGGTAGCTGAATGTACACCACTACATGTACATGTGTGTAGGTCCTACATTTCCATCATTTAGCCATGTTTGTAGGCATTGCAATTGGTGGACATGTGTGATGACATACATGACACATGGACTGTTGTATGATATGATAGTTGTCATGGGCAACCAGTACAGAGGGAATGTTAACTCAGTCAACATTGATATCACACCTTATGTACTGTTAGCAACCTACCTTTCATGTGCATGTGTGTAATTGCACCTGTCTGCATGAAGGACAGCAACAGCTATGATATGTACATATGTGTTTTGTGTGTATGTATGTGTGTGTGTGCGTGTGTGTGTGTGTGTGTGTGACATGTACATATCCATGACAGGTACATGTATGTCATATCCAAATATAAGGGTGTTTACTGGTGTACAGCAACAGTCATCTGTTATTGCTGTATATGACCCAGGGCCCCTGTTATGTGTACAGCCGACCTGGTTACGAACTGTGGTATCATTGCATTGCATAACACATGATGCAACTGTGTCAGTACATGGGTAGTCTGCACAGTTGATGTAGAGCTAGGTACAGTCCACTGGTTATGGGTCACATGGTGTTGTACTAATATATGTTCTACCATATGTATGGATGTGTGTTGCTGGTCCAAGGACATGGTGATGTCTGAGGGCTACATCCTAGAATGCGGCTTTCGACACTGTGATCTGCACTTGACACATCTGTGATGCCTTTTGAGGGTGTACTGGTCAGTACATGTGAGTGGCCTTCATATACGTCGGGACACCACCACCTGGAGCGGTCCGTACCGGTGTTATGGCCCACATGTCTGTATCTGAGGTATACAGTGGTAGTGCTATTGTGCACAACTGAGCCTTCAGCAAGGTGTTCCTCACTGCACAGATGTCAGTATTCCCCATTGTTGGATCCACATTGGGCAGCTGTGATTACGAACGCTACACATCTAGCACTGTTTAGCATACACATACAATGCAGTTGTCCTCTAGGTGTCAGGGTGCTAAGTTGGTCTCAGGACATTCGTCTATGAATGGCACTATATGGGCAAAGTAACCACTCCTGGCAGGACATCACCACGGGTGGTAGTAGTGTATCAGGTTTAGATTGGTACATCTAAGGTGACGGACAGCAGCAGACATTGTGTAGAAGACCGGTGTCAGATATATGTAGTGCAGCATTCCTGCTAACAATGACAACTATCGACACCGGAGTCCATTACAATGTGTTGTTCACGTCTAACTGTAATAGCATGGCCACTGTGCCCTTCCGTGTTTAGAATCAGAGTGCATACAAAACAGCCCTGTGCTACTAAGTGTGTGAGCATGCCCAGTATAATGTTGTGTAGATGGACACATAGTGCATTCCAAATGGCTGTGTGCTACTAAATGTGTGAGTATGCCCAGTGACACTTTTTGTCGGTTATGTGCCTCTATGTGTATGGGCATGGCCATTGTAACCCTGTGTAGCGATAGTAGTGTTCCAGTCAACAGATGGCCATACCCCACTTCAGGATGGATTCCTACATTGAGCACACAGGGTCACAGGTATGTACATTGTAACTGCCAGCATCCATGTCGATGTCCGCATTCCTAGAAGGTAATATTGACAGTCTTGAAAGGTGTAGTGTCTGTGGGGCGGCTCGTATCTATGTAGTATTGTAATAGTGGTCCGTAGATAGGCAGTTGTCCTGATCCCACCACTGGCGTGTGTTTGTCTGCGTCTGCCTGGGGACAGAAAGATGCTTTTAGACTGCTCACACTCCATACAATCCCTATCGCCGTCTTTGCCAATGCTGATGATGTCACCCACCTAGAAGTACACCTCTGGGAGTGCTGTGGCCCAGTGATCTCGGTAGCGCATTCTGTAACTGCGTAATTTTGTAGTGTGATAAGGTAGTTAGGTCGGTGTTCTAATCCCAGCCATACCAAGTGTGTGTGTGTGTGTGTCTCCGTCTGCCTGGGGACAGAATAATGCTTTTAGACTGCTCACACTCCATATAATCCCTATCGCCAACTTTTCCATTGCTGATGATGTCACCCACCTAGAAGTACACCTCTGGGAGTGCTGGGTCCCAGTAATCTCGGTTATGCATTCTATAACTGCGTAATGCTGTAGTGTGATAAGGTAGTTAGGTTTGTGTTCTGATCCCAGCCATGCCAAGTGTGTGTCTCCATCTGCCTGGAGACAGATTAATGCTTTTAGACTGCTCACACTCCATACAATCCCTATTGCCGAATTTTCCATTGCTGATGATGTCACCCACCTAGAAGTACACCTCTGAGTGCATTGTGTCCCAGTAATCTCGGTAGCGCATTCTGCAACTGCGTAATGCTGTAGTATGATAAGGTAGTTAGGTCTGTGTTCTAATACCAGCCATGTCAACTGTTTTTGTGTATGTTGCCGTCTGCCTGGGGACAGAATAATGCTTTTAGACTGCTCACACTCCATACAATCCCTATCACCGACTTTTCCATTGCTGATGATGTCACCCACCTAGAAGTACACTTCTGGGAGTGTTGTGTCTCAATAATTTCAGTAGAGCATTCTGTAACTGCGTAATGCTGTAGTGTGATAGAATAGACAGGTAGGTGTTCTATTCCAAGGCATGACAGATGTGCATGTTTGGCAGTCATATCCTATGTGTTGGTGTCTGTGTGTGGCTAGCTCCAAGATGTGTTGAGGAGCGTGTTTTGTTGTTTTCATATGTAGTGGCCATAAATGTCACAATCTGCCAAGAGACTGGGTTGGCAAGACATACACATATATTCGGCAATAGGTCTAGTGAGTAATGTCAGCAGCCCTAATCTTACCATTAATACAGTCTGAACCCGTGTGACGCACAAAAACACACTTGCCTTGATATTAACACCAGTACATAATGCAGGAGGCGCATGTGGTTTCCTTTTCATTCTTGTCTAATACTTTGGTGTCATGTGGTCCACTGTTGAGATATATATTCTATATCTACGTATGTGTGTGTATATGTATATGTGTATATATATATATATATATATATATGTGTGTGTGTGTGTGTGTGTGTGTGTGTGTGTGGACATTAGTACACATAAATCTACATGATGGAATACATGTCCTATACTGTTGAATGCCTGTGCTGGATGATCTGTGCGTGATAACCTCAGATGTATGTATATCTGCCATGGCTTTGTGGTAAAGCACATCATCTGTGATGTGCAGGGTCCCAGGTTCGAGTTGTGCAGAGACCGGTTGTTTTGTTGCTGGGAAGAACAAGGGACATTGAATACAGTGACAGTAAGGTGCTTTTAACCAGTTGTGTGTGGATCTGCTCGACAGTAAGCAGTGGTTATTTTTGGGGAGGCTCAGTATGGGTCATGTAACTATGAATTAGAAGACAATACTATGCAAACGAGGTGGAAAATAGTGAATCCGGTTTATCCCAGGGTGTGATGCAGATCCCAAGAGTGTATGTGTATAGATAGCCGGGTGCAAGACTCAAATATAGGTGAAAGCATGGGGGGGTGTCAGGCATACTGTACGTACATTGGAGCCATGTGTCTCGGGATTGCTCCTGGCTTAGCACGCTTAAGCTAGGGGTGTGTCTATACCTGCCTAGTGCAATTGGGAGGGACAACAGCAGTAGGAGAGTAGTCAAGGTGAACAAGCTGGGCAAACAGGTGATAATTATCACAATCAGCAGATTACAGGCCTAGCCCAGCCCAGAACACTACGATAAAGTGAGCAAGCACCATACCCGCGGGTTTTTCCACACTCTACACCACCGGTGTATGCATGCGGGGAAATTTTACAAAACAATCCAATGAAATGAGAAGGGCTGCAGCAGGCAACATAGACCAACATGTGCAGGAGGCTGAGGGTGGTGAGGATGTGAATGCTGCCGAACAACCCTCAGTGAGGAGACAGAGAAGACAGTACAGACCCAGGGTAACCTACCAGGGGCTACATGAACTGGAGATAGTGGAGCACTATGGGGTGGACAGAGACCTCCTACAGCAGATTGTTGAGCTGTGCCGGCCACACCTGATGCATCGAACAGGCCGAAGGAAACCCATCCCAGTGGATACCAAGGTATGTGTAGGCCTAGGTATACTAGCCACAGGTACCTCCCAAAGCACAACTGGGGATATCATGGGGATCTCACAGGCATCTGCATCCAGAGTATTCCACCAGTTCCTGGATGCCATGTCACCACATGCCAGTGAGCATGTACATTTCCTCAAAACATGTGAGGTGTTGACCAGCAATATGCGTCTCTTCCCCCAAATGGCAGACTACCCTAGGGTAGTGGGTGCTATAGCCTGCATGCACGTATGCATCAAAGCACCACCCGGTGAGCAGGGTAGGGCCTACATTAACCTCAGGGGCATCCCCTCCATCAATTGCCAGGTTGTATGCGATGCCCAGGGCATTATACTGAATGTATATGCTAGCTGCCCTGGAAGCTATGAAGATTCTGATATATGGCATCTGACGCAGGTGTACCACAGCTTTGCCAATATGGACATCCCCTACGGTCACTTAGTGGGGGATGCTGGGTACTCACTGGAGCCGTGGCTGATGACACCCATCAGAAATGCACACACACCTGAACAACTACACCATAATGAGGCACACGCACAGGCCAGACATATAATAGAGCGTGTGTTTGGGATGCTCAGGTCACAGTTCCGGTGTCTGGACACATCCGATGGAGCCTTGCAGTATTCACCAGCTACATGCACCCAAATTGTTATGGTATGTGCTATGCTACACAATATGATCCTGCGGAAACAGCTGCAGCAGGAACAGTGTGGGGAAGGGCCACACAGCTCCCCACCAATGCCAAGGCCTGTACAGGCACAGAGTGACTCAGAGGAGGAACAACCTGAGCCGGACCTAGTAGGCGGAAGGAGGCATGCCCAGTATGACCTGACCTTGGCAAAGAGGCAACACATAGCATATGCACTGACACAGTAGGTACCCAGGGAATGTCACCCTCTCTGACTCGCACAGACAGTAAAAGGGATGTCGAACTTGAACTGGGAATGCCTTTACGTTAGGCGGATGCTCTAACCACTACACTATTGGTGTTCTGCTTCATTTATATGTATACCCATGGTTCATATTTACCCAAACACATGCCTTAACGCTTCACTTACACAGCAGGCATCCATTCTCCTGCTGGGAAAAATACAGTACTACACATGCGCCATTCCCTATTCCCTACTGCTCTATACCCATGCTGCATGTTTACTCACTCTGAGTATATTCAGAACTCCAAAGCTTATAGTCCTGGCACATACGTGTGTTTGATTATCAGGGTGTTCATGTGGTCATCCGAGTTTAGGCTTGGCCGACTGGAGACCGGAACAGCCTTGTACCCATTTGAAAGTCAGAATTAGCACGTGGACAGAGTTAGTCCAATGTTATCATTCTATCTGTGTTTACAGACGCAGGTGTTTGCCCACCTCTGACCAGCATGATATGCCGGCACTACATGATACGTGGTGGTGGTGGTGGGGTTTCCGCTGGTGTTTCACCATGTTCATTCATTTGTATATATAAGGTATAATACTAAGGTATTATATAGTGCTTGCAGCGTATGTCAGATAAAGCTATTTTGATCTCATGCATCCTGTAAGCAAGTTGGCAAACCAGCTAGTGATGCCAGTGTTTGCTCCTACATTATTCATGTTTTGTACTACACCCGAGTAGGGGATTGTGTCAAAAGGCTTGACCAGGTCGAGGTAATATGATGTGAACTTTTTTACCTTCATCCATTACTTTGGTAACAAGCGTAAAGCTTAAAATTTGCCCATGATTTTGAGCCTTTCACATTTTCCTCTGGGCTATTTTCAAACACATTTTTAGGGCCATGCATACATGTGTGCATTCTTTGATTCACCTTCCTGGTTGTATTAAATTATATTCCTTGTATAATACAGCACCAGTTGTTAGAATGTGTTTTAAATTTGTAGTTTTGAACAGTCTTCTAGTAAGCAATGAAACAAAATGTATGAACCAATAATGACAAAACTACCTATTTCAGAAAATTTCAACAATAAAAGGCCATTCAAACTTCTGTCATTACAATCCACCAATATCAGTAAATATGCAAAATGTCTGCAGAAGTAAGTCATCTAAATAATTCCACATTAAAGGGATCTTTAACAAATGAAGGAGTTGCTGCTAGGAAACAGCTTTATATTTCATTCTTTCATCTACAAATAAAGTGGCTGTTGCCCTTGAAGAATAAATTGCCTATGTGACATTAAAAAATGATAAGCTAGTAACATCACAATAGAGAATAGATGGCAAACTGATAACAGGTTCATAGTAGGACATTCACAGGACTGCAACATCCAGTTCCTTTAAAGTACAACACAGTACAATACCAGCAATCCATCTGCATACTGTGGGAGTAGAATCCCCAGCCTTCTACAGCAAAAGTAATACTACCTGTTGTGCTACTAACAATGCAAATAGACTTGGAATAAGCAGCCCTAAACTTCTCTTTCCCTGAAGCTCTCAGCTCCTTGTAACTTTTTATTTATTTACCAGGAAAGTTTAACTTGGAACAAAGACAATTTTCAGCAGAGGCCCAGGGAGAAATGCTCCAGATGCATGTCTTTGTAATGTGGGAGAAAACCAGAGCACCCAGAGGAAACCCACACAAACACAGGGAGGACATATAGACTCCACACAGAAGGCACCCCAACCAAGAAATGAATTGGAGAATCTCTTGCTGTGAGGCAGCAACACTACTACTGCACTGTCCACTTGACACAACTAAATCTCTTAATTTCACAGCAGAAGAAATCTGGAAAAAGCCAAAATTTATTTGGGGAGGGAAAAGGATCAAAATCAGGGGTACATTTTAAATATCGCTTGTATAATCTTAGAAAGTTACTAAAATAGTGTTTTGTGTTACCATGTGTTTCCAAAAAAGACAGGAAGACTGAAACTTAAAGGGCTATCATTATTTAGTGAATTCTGTTATCACTGATTTGCCATAAAACCACAAATTTTAAGAGGAACAGACCAAAAGTACGAGCCAAATATTCTGTGAAAATCTTACGGCATTACACACACACACCTGCCTGCATCAGTACATAAAATGGAGTGTTTCAGCTCTGCCTGCATCAGTAAATAAAACAGAGCATTTCTTACCAGGCTTAGCAGCAATGATGTGATCAGAAACATTTTTCTCACTTTTGTTTTAAATTCACGTTACGCACGCATGAATCCTCCATTGGGTCCTCCTTAAAGAAAAACTCCATGGTCTTGCAGCTGTAAACAGTGTGTGGGGGGTGCTCCCTCCCCCTCACTCTATGGTTCTGGCAACCTATGCATGTCTATAAAAAGGCCTCTGCATTTATGTATTCATCCTGCAAGTCCAGGATTTGCATATCCATGCAGCGGA
The DNA here is from genome assembly GCF_019279795.1 of Protopterus annectens. Classification (NCBI taxonomy): domain Eukaryota; kingdom Metazoa; phylum Chordata; order Ceratodontiformes; family Protopteridae; genus Protopterus; species Protopterus annectens. The sequence goes on from NC_056731.1 coordinate 1,696,956,170, forward strand.
ATATGGCTATGAAAATATAGGTTCATAGGTTGGTACTAGGCTATCAGTCCTAGGGCCTATACAAGCCTAGCCATAACAATTCCCTGGCTATTTCTTCCCAGAATATTTACTTCCCCCGACCCTGTCTAGCAGGGTGACTGACGTGATCCCCGGGGTGAATTTCCTATCTCCCATCCAATTGTCAAGGTTCCTTTTGAAGACGGCCAAAGAGGTGCTCAGCTTGACATGTACTGGCAGTCTATTCCAGGGTATGGGGAGTCTCTGGGTCAGAAACCTATCTCTCCAGCATGTTTTGTTCATTGTGATGACCAGGTTTAGATCCCTGGAGTGTGTGGCTCTGAGGGATTGGGATTTCTTTATGTGTAGTATGTCCAACAGCACTGGGTTTCACATGGCCTTGTATGTTCAGAAGAGATCCCCTCTGAGTAGGCGATATGTGACAGAGTATAGCTGGAGTTTTTTTAGATGGTCAGCATAGGACATCTGCTTTAGGCCTGTGATTCTTTTAGTGAGGTATTTCTGTGGCCTTTCCAGTTGTTGCGGATGTCTTGTGAGGTACATACCAAACAGGGCGTTATACTCTATAATGGGTCTAATGAGGGATGAGTACAGTGGGACAATGACCTCCTTTTTTCTGGATGAAAAGCCCTTAGTGATGAGGTGTGCCACAAAGAAGGATTTCCTGACTGTTGTGGCTATGTGGTTATCGAAGGTGAAACCACTGTCCAGCTGTATCCCTAAGTCCCTTATCACACTTTTGGTGTTTAGTGTACTGTCACTTATGTGATAATTCATGGGTACATGTTTTTTCCCAAAGGGGATAACTATACACTTCTTGTCATTGAGCTTGAGCCCATGGCTCTGGCACCAAGCATCTGTTTCTGTAAGGCCCTTTTGTAGAATATCCACATCATTTGGGGATTCAGTAATGGCTCCCAGTTTGCAGTCATCTATGAACTTTGTTAGCCAGAGTCCCTTAGTGCTGGCCTATACTTCAGAGAAGTAGATGCCAAACAAGAGCGGTCCCAGGACTGAACCCTGAGGTACTCCGCTTGTCACTTGTCTGGAGCTGGATTTTGAGTCGGCTACTTTTACAGTGTGGGTTCTGTCAGTAAGCCAGTTGGCAACCCATCAAGTGACGTAGAGATTAATGCCCAGCTTAGTAAGTTTATCTATGATTCCAGATTGGGGAATGAAGCACTGGGCTATGAATACTGGCCTTGGTGAGGTTTTACAGATGTCAAAATTGTTGAATATGATTGTGAGTTTTATGCTTATGACACACTTTCTGTGCTTTGTCCTTAATCCTCATCATTTGTATTGTGGAAGGTGTCAGCCAGGAGGAGGCATGGTTAACCTTAACTGTTGTCCTTCTAATACAAGCTTAATTTTTTTCCCAAAAATGTTTTATTTTTCCTTCATACTGTGTGTATATATATATATATATATATATATATATATATATATATATATATATATATATATTAATTTGACAGATAAAAGCTACAGTGTTATTAAAGCAGTTTATAATAAAACAGTCATTGAAAACATAGAGCAACTATCAAGAAAATCAATAAAAAACTCTGACAGAACTATATTCAGTATATACTACAAGTGCTACAAAAATGTTGGTTGAAAACAGAATCATATTACTAGGTTACAAAAAAGAAATAATTCAGGCTTGACGCAAATATCCATATAATAATATATTAATTTAACTTTCTAACTATTTGTACTAGTTGGAGCAGAATATCTTTTCAGCCTGACTTAGGCTTTTAATATAAGTTCAAGGAGAAGGTTCCAATATTTCTGATAATACGAACATTTATTCATATTCTTTGTTTTAAGTTTATATGAGTATACATACTTAATAGCCATATTTCAGAAGCCTATCCAAGAAAGTTTAGAGCGGTCCAACCAATTTTGAGTAACACACAATTTAACTAAGGCAAAAAGAGTAACTAAGGTATGCAGTTTTTGCATTGATAGTATTTGGGTAGTGATATTAAGGATAGCAAACTCCCAAGCGCTGATTTTTTCATAGCCCATTTTTTCCTAGTCTCATCTTAAGAGAATACCAATGTTTATGCGTGTAATTACAGTTCCATGGTATATGCAGTAAATCAGCTTTGGGAAATGAGCAACTTGGGCAATGAGAAGAGATTTTTGAATTGAAGCTATTAAGTATTGCTGGAGTATAATATGCATTATTATTGATCATTAGTAGTGTGTAAATGATATTTTTAAATGGAGTCAGTTTAACAGTGGATTCAATAGCTTGAAACTTCAGTTCATCTGTGAATTTCTTGTTCATTTCATTCCAGTACTTAGAATATAACAGAGATGATTGATATTTAATAGAGGTAATTAATTTATAGACATTGGATGCCATCTTTTTTTACAAGATAGAGTTATAAGTAATGTTATACAAGTGTTGAGATCAGACTCATTTATATCTGGAACTGTTATTATAGCAGATGAGAGCTCTCTACTTTTCCTTAGGTATAACCTTTATGCAAGTTGAGAGCTAATCTAACTTGTTTAAGGGATTTCTCTCTATACTTATGAATATCCCACAAACTACAGTTTTTAATAAGCAGGTATTTGTCCAAGTTTAACATGTTATTATTTAATTTAATATTTGGGTCCAGGTAAATAGGCTGCATCAAAGTGAGGGCCTTGTTTAAGTTTAAAGTTTCTAGCAGATTCTGAAATACTTTGATTTTATGTTTTAGTATGATAATGTCATTTAAGCTTCCCACAGTTATCTAGTCTTAAGAAAGGGAAGAGCTCTTGGATTAATGTTGGTAGAGCTTGATTATCTAGAATGTTGAAAACAATATTGTTACATTCTAGAGTAGCTGCATTAAGAGGAAGAGTTTTTAAATATTCTAGTTACAGAGTTTTATGGTACAGATAAATGTGCCCTTCTTGAAAGTGAATAGGTTGCAAGCTAAGCTGAAATGGCGTTTTTTCAGTGTATAGTTTACAAGTCTGGTGGCAAAATGGGGAGACTGTTACTCAGAATTTCTGGAAGGATGCCACTGTAAGTGATGTTACCTGGGTCAGACGATAGATTCCAGTCTAGAACTAATTTTTCATTGGTATGTTTTATTAAATCTAGTTGAGGTGTTGATTAATTATAAGACATCATGACTACTAAACATTTCAGAGTCAGGCCAACTTGGAAAATGCACTTGGTGATGCAGAAATATGAATAATCCATCTCCTCATTATGCTTTGCAGATAGTTAGACACTGCATATAGGTTAGTGGACGCATATAATGTAGTGACATATGCAGAATGTGTTCATTTGGATGCATGTGCTGTGTCTAATGTTAGGTCATGCTATCCCATTTATTGGTTCCTGCACTGTATTATAGTTATGTTTTTAGCAGCTGCTGTGTGACCATGTATATATTTCCTGTTGCTAAAATGAGATTCAGTTCAATCGCTTGAAAGTAGGCACTTCGAATGGACTAATTAGTTAAAAGTTTAGTTAAATATCTAATTTGGAAACTTTCCAACATAGGTTTTTTTTTGGGGGTACAAGGGTTTACACCACCATTGCCTGCATCCTTGCTAGCATTCCAGTCAGTTCCAGGATTTATTCACTTCAAAGTAATGAAAATGTCTTCCCTTTCTCATCAACAACTCTTATTTTTTGGTCATGGTCAAGCTAGAACAAATTTTCATCTAGTTTGCCGAAAATCAGAATTTGACTAGATGCTGCTTGACTGAATAATCTGTTCCCACTGGACTATTACCTGCCATTTCTGTAGTGAACTGTTTGTTATTCTATTATTTTGGTGCACAATCTATGCACCTTTATGTGTGATTGCATATATTGCGTCACCTACCATTTCACCATGTGTGATTGTCTATGCACTCTTATGGCAGCTTTAGGGACTATATGGCCTAATTATACCTGATGTACTACATTGCTTTGGAAGTGCACATGGCCTGACATGCACATAAGTGCATCGTCGTGTACGAGTTACAGCATTATGTATAATGCCCACCCCCATGACTCTGTTACTAGCTGGTAACAGATAATGTTTTTGTATAACTTAGGTTCCATCAGGATATTCCATCTTCCTAAAGTGATTCCTTTGTCTGCTTGGAACAGTCTTCTTTAGTGTTAGGAGGATGGCCTTCAAAAGTTCATAAGAGAGGGAAGTGTTCTTAAATTAATGCAATTTTCCTGACCAGAACTTATCAAATCGTGATTAGTAAATAAGTGTTAGCAGCTAAATAACAGTGGCCCAGCAGAAAGGAAAAGGCATTTCCATAGCGAAGATGCACTGTCTTTGTTGATGCGATTGTTGGTCCCAGTGGAATTTATAGCATTGTCATTTGTAGGAAGGAAAATTTGTTCTAATGCAGGCCTAGAAATGTAGCATAAAACTGATTGCAGCAGACTGAGTCTTCAGGATCTTTGAGTGGGTAAGTTGTGAAGAGTCATATGTTAAAATCATTAATTTCAGATAAATAGGAAATATAGCAGTTGTGCTATTTCTATAGGATAGGGTGTAGAAGGAGTCTTTCCAGCATATATCCTTGGCACTCCCAAAATTCACTTTGACAGTTTAGTCACTTAACCTGACACTGTTCCCGGGCTGAGTCTGAAAAAGGTCCACAGAGATCTGTGCTTTACCCTGGAAAACAAATATAAATACATAATCAAGTTTGCAGCTTAGCCATAATGTAGCTTATTTTAGCCAATGGCTGTTATATTTATGCCATGCTCTTTTAAACTTCTGTATGAAGCTTGTTATTATATCAAATAAACTGTTCTAAAATTCTAAATGTAAAGATTATTTTATACATTTGTTAACCAGATAAGAGCAGCAGCACAAGTGTTCCTCTTTAGTGATAACCAAGGAACATTGTGTGATCAAATAACTTGTCAAGAGTCATACAGTAGATGGAAAGAATCAAACTATGTATCACTGGCAACAGGAAGTAGCTCCTTAGCAGCACAAAGCCTAAATCATATGCATTACTATTAATACTTTCCAACATCACCTCTAGATTTCCCCTCTCTATTTGCTGTTCAAGTCCTCCTCTATGGTCCATGCCTGTCTTTTCCGTTTTTTCTTTGACCCTTAAAATGTATACAACCAAATAATAGCTCTGTTATCCACCTATCACTTAGTAGATATGTTCTCTTTTTAACTATTTTTCAACTTGCCTTCAAATATAAACTCTTCTCTTCCATTAAGCTATTTTATTATTCAGCCGTCTCCAGTATTTATTTCTCATTTTTCTGCAAGGCACCAAAAACTGATCACAGTAGCCTAAATGTGGTCTTCTTGTTGCTTTATAAAAAGTTATTAACACCTACCTCCTTAATCCCTTGAATGATCTCCCGTCACCACACATCACAGTGCTCTGTTTAACTTGGCAGCACTTATTATATTAACTTTCATGATGATTTTTGCAGCAATTATTACCCTGAGATCATTTCTTCTTTTGTATTCAATAACTGTTTTCTCTCTGTTTCATACCCTCTTTTTAAATTACTCTTCCAAGAATATATGACTTCAGATTTCCAAACACTGAAACATAATGCAGTTTACAGACCATCTGTATAATAGATTTTAAATCGTTTTTGAATCACTTCATTTATCTCAGTCCTGATTTTAATACCATCAAAAAGACTGTTATTTCTATTCAGTGCTGAAATATCTGAGAAATATGCTTTAAATAAATGATACCCTAACATAATGCCTGGCTCATTCCACATTTAAATGTCCTAGAACTGTACCCCTTACTGTTACCCTTGATTTCTAATTATAGTCGTTGTGTTTATATGAATAACTCTGTCTGTGTGAGCACACATTTCATTCTTTCCTTCAGTGGAATATTATGAGAAACCCAATCACATGCCTTGTCATTATTCAACTATACCATATCAACTACTTTTATATCACAGCATGTAAACACCTGTAAAACTACAGATTGTATCTAGCACAATTTCATCTTGGTTAAGCCATGCTGTTTAAAATCCATTAACGTGTTTCTTGAGGTAGCTTCCTACTCCATTTTACCAGTCGTCATTCATTATCAGTGTGCTTATCACAGACAGATTGTAAGCAAGTTGTCTTAAACACTTTTGCTGTTTTCTCACACCATCCCTTCTATAAAAGCATTACATTTGCAGTTCCTAGGCCTTGAGCATTATGCCAATGCTTAACCACTTAACTTCAGGTCATGTTTTTCCATACTGTTTGTGATGCTGAATTTCAAAAAAAAAAATAAATAAATAAAATAAATAAATAAATAAATAAAAAAGAAGCCAGCAAATTGGAGCCAGTCCACCAATACTGAATTGCTGTCCCAATCTGCAAAATACCATCAAATGCTCCTCATATGTATAATTCAGCAGTTGGGCAAAGAGCAGCATAATACCAATGGAGAACCACAGATGCTGTGGTCCGTAGCAAAAGTGTATTGTGGCTCTCAATGATCAGAACAATCACTGCTCCAAATGGTGTCACAGTAATTCAAATACATGCCAAGTAAATGAATCACTTAATGTGTGTGTTACATAACTCAGCAGTAGACAGAGTCCTGATGAAATCTCCCAAGGGATGAGGTGAACTTATTGACCAAGCTTTGCACTTCTTGGGCTACAATGAATATATATATATGGAGACAGTTATTGACTGACCACTGTAATATATGTATATGGAGGCAGTTACTGACTGACTACTGTAATGGATGTATATGAAGGCAGCTATTGAATGACCACAACAATCAATGTTTACTGTTTCAAAGTGTTTCCACATGCTGTGGGACATGCTATTGCTTTATAACACACACACACACACACACACACACACACACACACACACACACACACATATATATATATATATATATATATACACACACACACACACACACACACACACACACACACACACACACACACACACACACACACACACACACACACACACACACACACACACAGAGGAAAGGACACTTGTCACTTATCACTGGAACATTAACAGGTGTCTCCATGTACAATGGTATCAAGTATATCCAGCAGTGCCCCCAGAGAACCACACAGTATCATGGGGCTTACAACCTAGCTGGCATCAAGATCTAGGATATCATTGTCCAGTAGCACTCCATGCAAGGCACATACCATAGCACACCTTTCTTGTCAGAAATACAGTTGGGCTTCCCACCCTCAGGTCAAATTAGAACTGAGAACATTCAGTTTATAGCGAGTACAAAGCAATTAACAAAGAGATACAAATTAAAACAGGTATCCTGTCATTTCCTGAGGCTAAATAACTGGCATATGCTGTGAAATAGTCTGTGCACTCTAAGGACAGAGATCAGTGACCAAAAACTCCTGTCTGTCTACAAACCTATCAAATCTGCTGGGCATTGTCTGTACTCATACAAGGTTGCTAAGGCTTGGAAATCCATACTCTTGTGTCCATCAGGTCAGTACCCTCTGCCCCATCTTTCAAAACCACTCTGAAAGACTTCAAGAAAAAGGGGACAGTGGCCAGCTTAGTAAGAAGTCCTTAGAGTGCACAGACTATTTCATAGACACTTTCAATCACAGAGCAAGCATTTATTTAACTGATTAAAGTTAATACACAGCAAGGATTCTTCATGATAAATGTGTATATATTATACAATGACAACATTTTCAGTAAACTTATAGTAGTAGGGCCTGTGGCAGAGCTCCTGCAGTACTGAGTTCAGATGTAGTAACCACAGACTCTGAAATGAAAGAAAGAAAAAAACTCTGTTAAACTGTAATGTTACATTGAAATAATAAAGTTAGAACTTATTATACAAAAAAAGAGGTGGAGGAAGGACCACAGTAAGTTAGAGCAAGAGAATATGGGGGAAGTGTAAGAGCAGAGTGATGGTAAGAAAGTTTATGAATGTAAGGCCAAAGTAGTTTTAGCAGGAAGTATTCTGATAGAGACCCACAGTATTACAATCTCTCTCTCTCTCTATATATATATATATATACATATATATATATATATATATATATATATATATATATATATATATATATATATATATATATATCGCTGTATCAAGCAAATTATCAGAACATGGCACTACACTGATAAGAACAATATAAAACCATCACTTAGTAAACATTCATGGGATTAACCAGTATGTCAACACAGTGTCCTATATACCACAACACCAGCAACTCACATTATATACATATATACTAAAGGGAAGCACTCTCAGTTTACATAGAGGTTATCTGATCTGAATGAAATTGTTACAAATATAACACACTACCAAAGTCTTTTCGCTGTTCTACACAGTCTTAGAACAAATAACAATGTAATAACATATGACATATACCTGCTTTATGAAAATAGTGACTGAGTGTAACAGAAGACAGCACTGATGCTAAATTTGCAACAAATACCTCTTTCAAAACCCACCACTGCATAGCTCTGAAAAGCCTAAATTAGTTAGAACTGCCCCATCAACTAACATAATCACAACTTCTTACCACCTATAAAATCATCTAGTATCCATCTGCCTGTCCAGCACTAAAAAATATTCTACAAAACTATGCTCTCACTTATTCCTTGAGATCAGTGACCAAAACCTCCTGTCTGTCTACAAACCTATCAAATCTGCTGGGCATTGTCTGTACTCATACAAGGTTGCTAAGGCTCGGAAATCCATACTCTTGTGTCCATCAGGTCAGTACCCTCTGCCCCATCTTTCAAAACCACTCTGAAAGACTTTCTAGCTAAAATCTGGCTCTGCTTGCTCAAAACTAGGATAAATGATATCCCTAAATATGAAGAAGTACCTTTTCATTCCTTATACCTCCTTACTCTGCATGCCACGGTGGTATGGCGGTAGCGTTGTTACCTCACAGCAAGAGGTTCTCCCGTTCGATTCTCGGCGTGGCTTGGGAGTGCCTTCTTTGTGGAGTCTGCATGTCCTCCCCGTGGTTGGTTAGCGTTCAAAAGACATGTGTGCGTAAATGGGTGTGCCTTCGTTGAAGTTTGGGCGTCGAGCTGGCACCTCGGCGTTTTGTAAAAATCTACTGCCAATCATTAGCAGACCGGAGTTCTGCTGTGGCGACCCCTTACCAGGAAAAGCCGAAAGACAAACAACATACCTCCTTACTCTCCCTTCTTCACTTACTTCCTTACTTCTATTAGTTTTTCTTTCCTGACTCTCTAGCTAAATATACAATAAGCCTGTCTTTCCCTCACTTCATATTGTAATTCCTGTTTGTATTAGACTAACTTACCTTTAATTTCTTTACAAACCTGTCTAAAATCTCTCTAAATATTAAGTGATTGTCATATAACTTGTATCGATTCTTAACCAATGTTTTTGTATTATGGCTAAGTTGTTATAATTATCTAAACTGCAGATGTTTTTGGTTTATTTTCAAAGATTGTAAAATTATTGCTCTTAAATTGTTTTGTAATAGTCTGGAGTTTTTATCCCTGGGCCTCTACTGAAACTGGGCTTCTACCCTTTTGAACTTTCCTGGTAATAAAATGTTAATAAATAAATAAATAAACAAACGGTGTGCCAATTTATAAATTCTACACTGAACAGAGAAGAGTAACATTTCAGGTTTGTATAATCAGGAATGGAAACACTTGCATATGAAACAGACTTGTAGTCATGAAGAGTCCATTTAATTCAAAGTATTTAGTTTTAGAACAGTTTGGATGAGAATGTATTTCCCAATTGGTGGCAATAGGTTAAATACAGTAACACGGTCATTGTTTAGTATTGAGAGATTTACTATGATTGGACATTTAGATGCAATAGTTTTTTTCTATAATATCGAATATTCTGCTGCCTCTGGTAGTACTATGAACAATTTGTTCTATATTATTTAAAATGTAATAGTACATGACAGAGTTTGTTGTATATACAGATGTTTTCATAATCTATGTTAGCATAACTAAAATATTGCATTAGAATGGTATTACTTTCTGTATTTAATTGTAGTAGACACATAATGCAATTTCCAAGCACTGTATCGTTCAAAGAAGAAGTTGTACAATATTGGACAATGCAATGAACTGATTTATCTGCAACAACTGTTATATGTAGGCTCAGGAATTATTATTATTTTTTTGTTATTAACCTTACTCTTAAATAGTCTTTTACGAGTTCTGAAACATCAACAACTGTTTCATTTAATCTGCTGCAATGCAGGTGAACCCCAGTTTATCTGATATGGGTGAAATATCTTTAATTTAAGTTTCAGTTATGGTGAAAATACCTATATTCATGATGCAAAGAATGACTTTCACCTCAGTTTTTACCACAGTATTTTTTACTTTTTTGTGCAATTTGCACAGGTTTAAAAAGATACTATGGGATAGAAAGCTATGTATTTGGTATCTGCATTTTTAGGGGTAAAATTTATGCCATTTGCTGCAAAGAGGGCAGGCTGGTCACTCATCTTATGCCGAGCCAAGAGGCATAGACTCTCCTTATGACATTAAGTCCCTAACCATGAAGGGAAGAAAAAGATTGTCCATAAATATAAGGAATATGTATACAACGTTAAGTTAAATGTTGGGTTGCAATGACTTCCAGCTGTAAATACACAAATCAATAAATACATAAAGCATGCATAACACAATGTACTCTTTGATTCTACGTGTTTACTACATGCTCAAAAAAAAATTATGGCATCATAATTATATCTCACTGATGGGATTATTGTTTGGCACATTAATGAGCAGCTGTAGAGTGATGTGACATTTGTTTTGCTGTGCTTTCAGAGCATCATTCAGTCATATGGTAATTTAGTGGCATTTACTGTTTGTCTGTTTATTTATTTAAATGGAATTTGGAATTTAATAGTAATTGCAACCTCCAGTCGGATATGTTTTTATAATAATGTTTGTTGGGGATTAGAGTTCCCCTTGCTCCTCCCTTTAAAGATGAATATGATGGGAGATACAATTTCCAGATATTGTTAAGCTGGCATATGCTTACTTTAAGAACCATCATGTATTTTCCTATATGCCATATTCATCGTGACTAATGTGCCTAATCAAGCATTCATAACAATCATCTCATTGCATAAAAACCTTAGTAATGGGACAGAAATAACATAGAAGAACAATACCAATAGTTACAGTAAGTACTTTTTGTGACTTCAGGCTTACTTATCTCATTCTTGGGGTATGATTTTTATGAAGCTGTGCAGAGCTAAGGAATGCATATTAGTTATTTTGAAAGTGCTCATTAGGTTTTAGGTAGTTAGAGGGCATGTATTCTGGGAGACCATCAGGGGGCCTAGGCAATTTCCCCATAATGTGAGCACAGTTTAATTGAGTCACTTGCTCAGAGTCCTGAGGTAGGAAATGGAGGTTGACGGAAATAAACCCTTGACTACAGGAAACAACATATTAACAGCGCATAACCTTAATCTTCTACATTACCATACTGCTTACTGAGGAAATGTAAATGGCTGCCATTGGTTTACGGTTCCTTTCTAAATGCCATTGGCTTTTTAATGTGTCTGTTTCACTTGTCAGTGTGAGTGATTAAGGAGCTCAGTCATGGTAGAGACATCATTTCAGCCAGTCAGATTCATTTAATCTCTTTAAGGGGTGTAAGGAAAATTATAGTCATGCAATTTAGACAGCTTACTGCCCTTTTATACATGACTTAGACATCATTGCTGTTTCAGGTTAACAGCGTTAATCTCCCACCAATGCTGGGGCCGGCCTTTGGTCAACTGGTGCCATAGGCAAAAGGGCTTCTCAGCTCCCCTCCCACACCACCCGAAGCCCCCATCCTTTTTTTCTTATTTTCACAATCTTACTCTTCAGTTTTTCCTGTATCCATTCAGTATATTTTAAAGAAACCATTTATTTACTACAAAAAATAAACAAAAAAAATACTAGAAAAGCACCCCTACTAGAGTGGTGCCATAGGCAGGTGTCTAGTTGGTTTATGCCTAAGGCCAGCTATGACCACTGCTGCTTTACCAATGATGAATCAGAAAAAAAAGTGACTCTTGTCCCAAACAACATAGAAGCATGCCAAGTTTCTTTCCAAACACTGTCAGAAAGCAAAAAAAAAAAAATAAATAAAAAGCCCTTACCATGACAACGGGTTTCCACTTTAGCAGTAATGATTTTTTTTAAATTTATTGGGCATATGCTTCCTCATGCCCAAGTATGGGCTTATCTGGGATTTAATAAAGCTAAAAACTGTAAATGACAACTGGTAGTGAACAAGGCCTGGAAGCCTAAACTAATCTTCAGATTTCAGCAAATAAATAAGTTTCCTTTTCACATTTGGTCATTTCCCTTGCTAGATACCACCCCAGGCCATTCTTTGTAATTTCTTAATCTGCAGGCAGATGCAGGATAGGCCTAGATGTGCCATTAGGGAGACAATAAAAGGAGAAGAAAACACATGAAAAGGAAGAATCATTTTTGGTGATGTTGTTATGAAGGTTTTGTTTTCCTAACTGTGTAATTTTGAAAATATTTCTAAAATTCATATCATAGGGTGAAACTGAACTCAGAGTTTGGGAGAATAACCTTGAAATTTTCTACATGTGGTAATATTTAAGGCAAGTCAAACTTTGGAAGCATACCTCTCAACTGTTTCTGATTTTGTCTCATATTTTGGCCTCATCCCTCATAAAGTTTTTGACTTTCAGGTAATTCACTGAGAGTTACAGTCATTCAATAATTAGTGTTTCATTATTCTTACTGCTCACAAAATGCATTTTGATACAGAATCTCTTGCTCTAATAATGCTTTAAATGAATTAGAGTAATATTTAAAAAAAATGTTGCAGGTGTTGAACATTTTCCAACATTAGGGTTATTACCTGTCCCTCTATGCAGGACAATCCCTATTTGGTCAGTTGTGTCCTTCAAAAAAACATGAACAAGGGGAAATTTCATCAGATTTTCTGGCAAAGAATATTTCTTATGTTTTGTCTAATTGCTGCCTAAAACAATTATTTTGATTCAGAAACATTGTATTTAGAGTCCAGTCTTTTAAACTGGCTTACCCAGCAAAAGTACAAATATTTCTAAAAAAATGTCCCATATTGTGCTTTTGAATAGGTAGCACCCCTACCCCCATTACTTTTGCCTTAATCTGGAATTCTTTGGCAAGGAATTTCAGAAGTATGTTTGGATGTTTTGGATGATTTATTGAGCGTTTTGAATGAAAAATGAAGAGTTCTATAGCCAAAAGGAAGATTTAAGAGGAAACTGGACAGCCTTATTTTGTGGCCCTTTACATATAACCCCCAAATAACGAAACAGTGCTGCCATACTCCTATAGGAAAGGGGATTATATTTATACTAGCAGCAATTCTGAAGGCTACTGAAAAATAACTATCATCTCATGAGCAGCTTTCATTATATTCAGTCAGTTAAATTATAATGAGTTTTACACAAGAGCTTCCAAGAGGGTGTTAAATAATACTAGATAATGTAGTTTAAAAATTTTAGCTGACTACTCAGTTTTAAGCTATGAAAACTTAGTGCTGGAAGGGTAAAAATGCAGACTTGATTACCTCCAATTTTCACAATGTAGTGTTAGACTGAAAAAGTATACACCAATATTATCTGATGAAAAATCTTTATCAAACTGTAACTAATCAGTATTGACCTAAACGTATTTATGATTATTGTCTAAATTTTATTAACTATTGTTTATTGTGGAGCTTTTCACCCCAGGCCTCCACTGGAAAGGACAACTTGTCTACCCATTCGGACCATCCCAGTAAACAAATGCAATAAATAGATAAAATAAGTAAATGCACAGATTGCAGGAAGGTACAATTCATCTGATACTTCAACATCTCAGAAAAAAACAAAACAAGGGTAGAGATCATAGCTGGAAACTCAGATTTGACAGAAGACCAAACAAATCACAAATATTTTTAGTGCCCCTCAGGAGTCAGCCTTTGACCTGTTTGTAATGGAGAGCATCATCTATATGGCTGACTGCAGCTAAATAGCCGAGTCAATAGCAACAAATGCCAGCAGCATGACGTTATTGTAGCTGGAAGCTTTTGTATTACATTACACTGGAAGATTGAGAAATTTAGCTACTTTTTGGCCATCCATCTATATCTTATAGCACTTCAAAGGAATTTGGAATATGCACTGGAGTGTAAGTGTTGCCTACTGGAGACCATGACCTGTAGTATTCAAGTACACATCTGTGGCAACAATACTGGCCACTGAGAAGAAGTCATTTTTTTCTTATTCTTTGAACAACTTGCTGCTTGAAGGAGGGGTGGCCACTTGCTGAATCACTTATCAACTGTTCTGCATAGTCAGATAATAAAACTGAAACCATCATTAAAGATCTAGGAACAATGGTTGACAACAATTCAACCTATAAACATTGTGTATTTACCACTGTTAGAAAAAGACTGTCTAGTCACTTCAGGGGACATCATCGTACCACCTTATACCTCAAGGATTTGATACTTTATCGAATACAGTGCATTTCTGTAGCATTCACCTAAGCCACCTGAGAACTTTGCCAGATGTATTATAGTGGTTGAGTACTGGACTCCCCACTACTGTTATGGGAATTTGAGGCCTGCAGGCCCAAACTGTTATTTGGCAGTTGGCACAGAGGGTTAAGATTGTGAGCTGTAGTTCCTGTGGTGCATGGTTTGATTCCCTCATCCTCATTTGCCTACTCTGTGACCTTGAGTAAGTCAGTTAACCAGACATTGCTTGGGGCAACTGGGAATTTGGACTAGGCTCCTCAATAATCCCGTGGAGTGCAAGTCTAAAATATCCCTATGAAGCTAAAGGATACAATGATTCCTAACTAGAAAACTCCTAAAGTTTGAAAACTTGAACAATTCAGAAAGGTTGTTGGAATTCATATTCTGTCCTTATGCCTAGTTATACAAGCATCTTGTTTCTGAAATTGTGATTAATCAGGAAGCTTTCTGGTGTAGTTCTGAAAGTAGGATGACGATGTTCTGCAGGCTATAAGAATGCTGGCTGATTACTGATTCGGATGAATCCTTAAGATTTTGGTTCTTATACATTTGCTAACATTTTGTCCCGCGGTGGTGGTGCAGTGGTAGCGTTATTGCCTCACAGTAAAACGCTGTCTGGTTCGATTCTCAGCTAGAGCGTCTTCTGCATGGAGACATGCGTGAATGGGCGTACCTTCGTTGAAGGTTGAGCGTCAGGCCTGGCAAGCCGGTACGTAAAAATCAACTGCCAATCATTAGCGGACCGGAGTTCCACTGTGGCGACCCCTAACCGGGAAAAGCCGAAAGACACAAACAAACAAAACATTTGCTAACATTTTACATAAAGTGTTTCAGTGTTCCACTGGCTTATGGCCTAATCTATCTGTAATTCCTTGGCACTCATAAGACTATTAAAATTAATCATTGTTGAAAGCTGAACTGTTATCAGGCCTCACTGTCTCCAGCACTCAAAAAGTAGCAAATATGTTATCAAGAGATGGAATTACTGCATGTCAGGATGTGTAAAGTTTGGGTTCTACTGTATGAAAACTTGAGTAGTTGTTAAAAACAATTAATAAGTACTCTCTGTTGTATACTGGCTCATGCAAATGCATTTTACACCCAGTTCAAAATTATTTAATGAGGTCAAATATATGAACAAATATTGCTTTGCTATGTTATACATTTTTCTGAAATAAGTCTTTAAACATTGCGTCTGTTGTCTCAGGCAAGCATGGAAAGCAGATTTTTTTGCATTATCCCATATTCTGATTTTATGATTTCCGAGTGTCCTTCATATACAGCTTCTGTGCACTTTCTTAAACTTTTAAATGTAATAGGTTTAGGACCTTAAAGTAACAATTTCCTGCCGCATAAGATTGTCATTTCTGTCTTACATTTCTTATTTGTTTAATTTTTCTTTGTAAAACTTTTCACTGCTTATCTTGTACCCAGTGTCATTAATATATTCTTTCACTTTCTATAAAACAATGGGAGGATTCAGAAAGAAGCATAACGCTGTTGTGCAGCAGTAAATAGCATGAAGAATATGGCATGATGTGGACTGATACCAGTTAAATATGAATCAGTGCTGGCGCAGTGCCTTTGTGGCAGGAACAACCTCAATAATGGCATTAACTGTTGTGCTGGAATGGCCATGCAATGGGCAGTGGCACGACCCAAGGGAAAGTGGTAGCCATGTGGCAACCCTGACCCTATGCCAAGTCATTTCATCATATAAATGGAGAGGAAAGAAGAACATGCTAAAGGAATAAATGGCACTGAGCAATCAGGGAAACACACAGGATAACACGAAGAGAAGACAGGAGGGAGGAGATGGTATCTTTTTTGTGGGATAGCTGTACATTTGACATTTTATTAAAAAGAATGGAAGGAAAGATAGCAAGGATCAAGTGTGTGGAGGAAGGAGGGTATGGGGTGGGAGCAGTGGAAGTTAATCAAATAATGTAGTGTAAGACTAGCAGGCCAGCTACTGACACATAAGGTGTGGCAACTGTGGAGAGACACAGACTGACAGCGGGTGTAAAGGTGGTGAGGGGGAGGATTGAACTACAAAGAGGAAATGGAGAGTGGATCATAAGTAAGGAAAACATAATGATGGAGGATACAGTGTGGTACAGGGGGCTTGCACAAACAACCCAAAGGGTTACCCACATAGATGTTAGCCACCTGCATGGCTAACAATGTCTGTAAATACCGCCTCTTTAGTCTCATGAATGGGGCTGACAGGTCATGCAACTCAATAAGCCACACAAGAATATGCTTCAGAATGTCTTTACAAGCCTTCTATCCAACTTAGTCCTCACCACCTGTTACACTTTCTACTGTTTGACAGGAGGAGTTTGCCTCTGGGCATTCTCAGATGAGGATCCTTCACTCCCCTCCTGAGAGATTGCCACTGAAGTCACTAGCAAGCCCTACAGGTCACCTTCTGCAGGGTGACCTGCAGAGAAGCAGGCACAGTGGCTGGCGCAAAGCACGGTGGCTGACATCTCATCACAGTGTGAACTATGGCTGACCCTGTAAAAGAAGAGAAAGAAGAAAGAAAAAAGAACAGTGAAATAGTGTTCTAAAAATAAGAAGAGCACGTTTATAAAATGGAATTATTTAGTTCACTTCTGTATAGGTCATTTTCTTTCCTTCTTTCTTTCTTCTTTTTTGTTACCAGGCAGTGTTGTGATATTAGCTAGAAAGTCCTGCATTTACTACAAGTTCATTGTAATTATTTATTTTAACCTTTTTGAATTGGAATGTGATTTTAATTTGCTGTACTGCAGTTAATAATTTTACACATGATATTTAATCTATGATGTATTCAATGGAACTTTGTATTATACAAGGTACTGTTTATTTTACCATTACTGACTGCAGCTATAAGCATGTTTTACACAAACAGGTATGTTTTACACGAAAAAATTATTCTTTACTGCATAATGTCTTTTTAGCATAATATTATTTAAAATCATTAACCATTAGGTTTATTTAGTAATTGATGGGTGGAGTTTTAACCTAATTGATTTTGCTACTTAAAAGCTTTTTGTAATGGACAGCTTTGTTTTTGCCTTGAAAAAGCTTGGTAATTCACTGGGTGAAAGCGCTTGGCTTACTGGTGTTTGCTGTTCTAATTTGAGCTGTAAAGTCTTTGCCGTTTTGGAATTAAAAGAATTTTATTTTATTGCGTGCTTTTGGATTTTTGCTTCGGATCCTGTGTGCCGTGGACTGTGTTTATTCTTGGTTTGGTTTCCTTTTTTTCACAGTGTGAACTATGGCTGACCCTGTAAGAAGAGAAAGAAGAAAGAAAAAAGAACAGTGAAACAAATACAACAGATTAGTACACGTGTGATACTTTATAAAAATAGTACACTACAGATAGTAAAAAACTACACTTAGCCCATTACCTGAAGAGCCTGTTGACTTCAATCGCTTTGATTGCTGGAAAACATAAAACAAACAGTGATCAGTGTAGCAGATCTCTGACAACAGAAGGCAAATACTGCTACAGTTGACAGGTATAGTGCCAAAACAAGTAAATAATTGCCCTCCCACACCAACAAAATGCACCTCTATAGAGAATGCTGCAATCTGGCTAGCTTAATGAGGAAACCTTTAACAGCCAACTCTCTCTAGTTAATTGGTCACACCTCTATGACCTACCTCATGATGCTGTTCATGAGTTCAGCAATACTTTCCTTGACATACTAAACACCCTAGCAGTCATTAGAAGAATGAGAGTCAAAACAAATCTCACTCCCTGGCTCACCAAAGACACTCTCTCCATAATAAAACTTAGAGAGAGTACTTGGAAGCAATGGTTAAAGTCAAAATCCTCCTCTCTTGTCCTTAAATTCAAAGAACTAAGAAACCTCATAAAAAACACATTATTCAGGACAAGAAAAAAATTCTGTGAGGAAGCCCAATCTACCCACCAGTCAAACTCTAAAAAATGTTGGCACACCGTGAACAAGATTCTTCACCCAAGGAAGCCTATTACTCCAAACCCCTTCCTCAATAAGACAGCATATGAAACTGCCACTTTACTTAACACTTCATAGAATCCCTCCATAAACTAACTCCTCCTGACCGAAACCAAACACAATCCCCCACCATCCACAGGACCTGCCTCCCCACTGCCTTTTCCCTAAAAATCCACCTCCACTGCCTATATAAAATCCTCTTACTGAAATTTAAACCATGTTCTCCCTCCTTTGACAACCTAAACCCACAATTTCTCAAACTTGCAGCTAATACTATTGCGTATACCATCTCTGTTCTCATAAATCGCTCTATCAAAGAATCCACTGTCCCTGACATCTGGAAATCCTTCTATACTATTCCCCTTCACAAAGGAGGTAACTCCACTGATCCCTCCAACTTTTGACCCATAGCCATCCTCTCCCCTCTCTTAAAAATCCTAGAGAAATGCATTCGTAGACAACTTCTCAAACACCTGCTACAGGAAAACCTTTTTACCCCCTCTCAACATGGCTTCAGGCCCCCATTACAGCACCTCCACAGCCCTTCTATTCTTCACCCAGTCTGTTGCTGAGGCTAGAGACAGCATTAAACTGGTGTCATGTCTTTTCCTGGACCTTTCCAAGGCATTTGACACCATCTCCCATCCTAAGATCATATCTAAACTATCTGATTGCAAGCTCTCCTCCTCCACTGTCCTCTGGTTCTCTAGCTATCTTAACAACAGACTACAATCTGTTAGATGGCAAATGCCCTGCTCTCCTTTCCTATCTGCCAAACAGGAGTCCCTCAAAGATCCATCTTAGGGCCTCTACTCTTTAATATCTTTACAAACAACCTATGCTCTGCCTGCTGGACATCTTCACTGATTCAGTATGCGGACGATTCTACTCATGTTACCAGCTCTAATAACCTCACTGACCTCCACACCCTCACTCAGAGTTCTTTCAACACCATTGAACACTGGTTGATTAACAACCAACTCATCCTTAACCCTAAAAAAACTAAATCACTTCTTTTCCTTCCAAAAACCATATCAAAGCTTAATGACTCCTTCTGTATCTCTTCCCTGGACAACACTGTCATTCATGCTGACTCCCATACCAAACTCCTAGGTATTACAATAGACAACCAACTAACATTCAACCTTCACATCCAACATTGCACCAAAAAAAAAAGCAAAACTAACTTGGTCTACTGTATAGAAACAAAAAATATCTATCCACTACCTCGAGGACTTCTCTTGCCCAAGCCTACCTCTTCCCCTGCCTACAAAACTCATCCCCTATATTTACCCACCTCCAAGCCATCCTTATAGTCAAACTTGAACAAACTTACAATCAAATTGCTAAATTTTCCTGTAACTTCCCTTACAAATCTCACCACTGCCTTGCTCTTAAACAACTACACTGACTTGAATTCCCACAGCTACTCCAACCATCTCAGCTACAAATGGCCCATTCACTAATTAACAAACCCTCAGACTGTCCCTCTCTGTCCACTCTTATATACCTGCACATCCTCTCCATAGCTCAGAACAATCCCTACTCAATACTTACAAACCAAACAAATCAATAGGTAGATTGCTCTATAAATGCTCAATATCCCATACTTGGAGCAAACTTCCCAGTAATATATGTTCTATCAAATCTACCTCGCTCTTCAAAAAAGAACTAAAAATCGACCTTCCTAATTCATCTTCTTGCCCTTGCCACCATACCTCTCAACCATACCGAATTCCTTGGTATTTTCAGGTTTTAAAGCAAAATATTAGGGTGCCACATAATTCCAAGTGTCCCCCTTCAATTCCTGATTTTATTTCAATCTTTTTTTATTTTTATTTACAAGTATTAAAATTATTGCTGACATCATCATGCATCACCAGCGTATCCCGCAACGTGCAGGGGTGGTGTGTGGGATGACATCAGCAGCTTCATGAGGAAACTTGTTGCTCAGACAGTACTGTTTGAATGGTGGTTGGTAGTGGAATTATTAGCAGCAGCAGTGCAGTACAGCATTGAACAAGTGGAGCTAGTCTGCCCTGTGTGACAGTGAGTGAGAGTGTCAGTGTGTACAAACAATTTACGTTCTGCAGTAGCAGAGTCCATCCACCAGTGTCTGCATGCAGGAATCAGGAGGATGTGAAATTGCTTGCTCCAGTGGCACCTGGACAACCTCATCCTTCAGGTAAGTTAAAAGAAAGCTAGTTAAGTAAAAAAACCGCATATGCATTGCCTTTTGCCTAATAGAAACTGTAGCAAAGGAACTGGACAATCTGCTGCAGTGTGCACTTTTTGTTAAGATAGAATAGTTAACTTTATACTTGAAGCTTGCTGCTTTCATTTTATTTTAAATGAAAATGATTTGTTATTTCTCGTAGTTGTAGCTCAAGCATCCAGGAGGTAGGCAGGCAAAAGATGAAATGTTATTAAAGGCTAATAGAAACTGCAGCAAAGGAATTTGGCAATCTGCTGCAGTGCACACCTTTGAAGATAGAATAGTTAACTTTGTGCTTGGTGCTTGCCACTTTCATTTTGTTTTAAATGAAAATGATTCTTTATTTCTCGTAGTTGTAGCTCGAGCATCCAGGAGGCAGGCCTGCCCAGGCAGGAGCTGAAATGTTATTATGTACGCAACTTGTGCAACACGGAAGATGATGATTTACTTTGGATTCTTCTGGGTAGGCAGTTCAGATTAGAAAATCACATAAGGAGAACAAACTTTCCTACTGGCATAGCATTCGGGGAACAAAATGGCATGAATCAGAAGGGCAGAAGGCACATTTGTCTCCAGGCACCTAACTTAAGTTCTAACACAGGTTCAGTTTGGAGTCAAAGGAATGCCAGCTGTGAAAATTAATGGTATAATTTTGCAAACCATATTGATATCTGAAACTGATTCTGACAGCAAGGTAACAAGGCTGTACATTACAAAAATAGATTTGCAAGCTAAAAGGAAGATGTTTATCAATAAGGAAATTGGGGATAACTAACGGAAATACAATGAACCGGAAGATGCAAACAGCTGGAACAGAGTAATTGCAAGAAGAAGCCAAGATTCTGATTCATGATTAGTATCATTTTGGAGACGTGTGACTCCTGTGTGAGATTAGATACAAAGATGAATCCAATAAATATGAATACGAGCCATAATATTTGTATCATTATTGGCTACAATACTGACAGCATGGGGGAGTAATTGGGTAAGTAGGATGGAAGCAAATATATTTCATTCTTTTTTCCTTTTGTTATAGGCCATTATTTAGGAATCAGGTCTTTCATATTTGCAGAATTTGATTTGAATGGGATTAGTTGAATATCAGTGAAGGATAAAATGGAATGGTTAAGGAGGGGTAGATCTGTGTCAAAATGTATATTCATTTCAGTCAGTGAAGAACTTAATTACATGGTAGCACAAATAACATCAAGGAGATTCAGGCTGCTACACTGCATGGAGGGGATAACAGTGGATTTAACAATATATTAATATAAGCAACAATGTGACCTAGTGCTGCTTCACTGGCACAACAACTGGTGTTTGACCGCAAACATTTCTTTTGTTTTTAAAGCACTGACTATCGGGTAGTGAAATAATTGGGATTTTCTAAAAAACTAATTTGAGAAAGTTCAGTTTTTTGACATTTTCTCAATCAATAAACATTTAAATGGAATAAAGTTTGGTCTAAGTAAATTATAGTTTCATTCTTTATAGCATAGTCTTTCTCAGAACATTCTTAACATACTCTTAAATCTAATCTAAATACATATACCTAGTGCCTTTTATTTGCAAATACAGTTTGGCTAACAGGATTTTTTTCTTTTTTCAAAAATAGAAGCATTGTTATTATACAGTCACTGCATCTCAACAATTTCTTTTTTATTTCTTCTTTTTTTTATCCTGAATTGCTATGAACCTGAAGCGGATAATATAAGTTGGTACAGACTTTTCTCATTATAATTTAATGCATCATACCACTATTGTATTTTCAAACAGTTATTGTTTGCTCACAAATGTTCATAATTAAGAGTTCTGACTTGTTTATTTTTCATATTGCCAAAACTTGACAGATATCCATATACACCAGCCTTTGTGTGAACAAATTTAAGGTGTTTCAGCAAACAATAGCAGATGAAGTAACACATAAAGTTAAATGTGATATTAACTACTGAGATTGTGATCCTACTGCATATCCAGGGAATAATGTTATGTTTAGGCAGATATTAGACTATACTATGTAGTTGAAATTAAGCCATAACATTGTGCAGAGGTTTGTACTGTACTGTGCAGTCCTGGTTCACTGCTTTATAAGTATAAAATGTTTGTTTGCTTTCATGGTTGTTTTTATGTCAGAGTCTACTGAAACTGTGTTGAAGCCAGTCAGATTTTTCGGGTCTATATTATGAAGGCGAAAAACCCTATGCACGAATACCAAAATATAGACCCCAATACCATGAAATGCGAAAATCCTGAACGCACTAAACAGCGTAAAGAAAATCGAACTGTCATAGTCGGCCAATCCCACCACTACCTATATACTACCTACCCAAATAAAATAAATAAACCACATACATACACTAACCAAACTCTACTTCTAACCTAAAGTAAAGCACAAAACCCTACTTCTAACCTGACACTAAACTCCACATACACAACTAAATATGCACTTTCCTTAACTCCTCCCTAACCCTAAGGTCCGCAACTACCGCACACATCCCCTACAGACATACACCCAAACAAAACAAATAATCAACATATATACATTTAATAAAACCCTACCTCCATCACTACTAAACCCCACATACAAAACTATCTATGCACTATCCTTAACCCCTCCATAACCCTAAGGTCCGTAACTACCGCACATTTCCCCTACGAAAATATACACAAACAAAAATAAATAACCTACATACATACATTTAACAAAGCCCTACCTCTAACCCTACACTAAATCTAACATACATTACTTATCTAAGCACTTACCTTAACCTGCACCTTATCCTAAACTCCATAACTATCCAACACTTACCTTATGCAGCTAATCCACAGATGGGCCAACCATGGAAATTCGATATTTCCATTTTCGCAGTTTTTGACTTTTGCTCTAAATCCACTTCAGGCTATATGGTTTGACATTTACGTATTCGTGTAAACGTCTTTTCGCTCTCGTAATATAGACCCAGATTTTTCATTAAAATTTTGCAGATTCTGTGAATGAATTGTGAATTGTGTTAGTTTTTTTAGGACACTTTTTGTGTTTAACATTTTGTCTGTTCTTCAATTTGCATTTAAAAGTTTCTATCCCACGATTCCATTGGAGTGGGTGTGGTTACATAAGTAAGTATGCAAATTTTATGTTAATCAGCATGCCGATTTTTGGCCAGTTGTACCTACTTTTCATGGGCCTTTGTCCAGATTTTTGATGATTCCGGGTTGAGAGGTATGCTTGCCACCACCCCACCTAACTCAAACTCTCTTAATATGACCTTAACATGCTTTCCTTTTCTTAAGGAAATATTACAAATAATGTACAACCTGTCTCACTCTACTAAACAGTTGTATACTTTATTCCACTGTCTTTTTCCTCCAAAATGAATTAACTTCTTGCTTCTGTCTTACTTCTTCTCATTTCCTTATACTTAAGACTAATTTATGCATCTCTATCTTCCTATTTCTACCACACTATCAATATTTTTCTTACCTTTCCTATATGTTCAGTCGTGCAAGTTTTAAACAGGTATATTTTCTGGTTTATTTGTTAAGTTAATAAGAAAACATTTTTTTTTATCTTTTGTATATAACTTTTGTGCCCCATGTTATCTTCTGTATTTTCTTCATTTTGTATTTGTTCATTTGTATATTGCATGTATGTCTGTTATTATATCTTGTTAATATTTCTTGTATAGCTAACATATTGTATTTTTTGTGAAGCTTTTCTCCTTGTGTCTCCACTGAAAATGGGTCATTGTCCCAGTTCAACTAACCTGGTCAACAAAAGACAAATAAATATAAATAAAAATAAATAATTCTTACTATAAAGTGATGGCTCCCTGTCCCTAACCTCAGTTCCCTACTGATGAACAGGTCTGGAGACACCTCTTCATGCCACTGTATGCTTGCACTGCTTGCCAGAGTGAGTAATGCCACCTGATGAGTGTCAGTCATTGTCACCCAATTTTACTGAAATCAGAGACTACAACCAGTTCATACACCAGTTCAAGTAATACCTAAGTGAACAATATAAGTGCATGTCAGAACACATGCCATGTCACCTAACTCCACGACTACACTATTACATTCATCTTAGTAAAACCTTAATCTCTTAACCTTTCTAACTTCATACTCACTGTTCACCTATCTGTCCTATCCATTTCCTACTATATACCTAATATCCACTTAGGTTCATTGGTTCATTGATAAATACTAGGCTTAATAGTCTGCAGACTATTATATATCAAGCAAATAACCCCAAAAGACCAGTAGTTTCCTGTTATTAGCTCTTCCATTGCAGTTCTTAGTATTTTACAATTTCTACTCTCTTCACTGCTAAAATTTCTCTCTATAATTGAATATATTATGTCCATTTTTGGGCTGGGACACATTTACCTCATCTATAGCACCAGTATTATTCATTAAATACTCTTGTTCCTACTTCTTTTTAAATCTTCTTGTAAATATGTGTATATGTTTTTACATCTATTGTATGTTATGTCACTTTACTGTTTGATTTAGTTATACCTTCAGTGTTACTCTACTATTGTAGGTATATATGTAACCTGGGCTGAGCCTGAAAATGGTCAAATCTGAACAGTTCTCTACTCTGTTAAACAAAAATAAATACATAAAAATAAGTAAATGCCAGTAGCATCACTCAGATTCCTGACAAGCTGATTCCAGACATTGATTTTATAGAGCAGGAGGCTTCCCTCACTGCACTCAAAGCAACTGGAATTCAATCAGTGGCCCTATCATTGTAGGAGCCAGACAGTGGGGAGGAGTGAAGGGGTGTAGCCCACTTATCTCTCTTGAGGAGGTGAGAGGGGTTAATGTGCAATGGGGCACCCTGAGTAGTGTGCTGTCCCTTTCGGAGACCAGAGAGAGACCACTACTCCTGTTATGTGGGGCAGGGCAGGGCCACTTGGAATAAATGCCCCTTGTGGAAGTAAAAACGACAAGAATTCACTGTGTGATACCTTAAACCTCCTGTAATAGAGGGCCATGGGATATATGCAAATGACCCCTTAAGGACATCAAGTGTTTGTGTGATCTTTTTACTTTTTGATTTGGATGTTACTTGGGATATTTTGCAGATACCTTAAAGGTTATTGACATCAGCAGGGAGTTAAAGACCTGCGTTTCTACAGTATAGACAAATAATCCACTTATGCACAGCTAGTGGGGTTTGGCTTTATTGGCCTGAATGTAGCCACAAAAACTTAAAAAGAAAAAGTAAAAAGTCATGGACATTCAGAAACCATATAGCTAAAACACTTGGTGTCCTTAAGGAGTCATTTGCGTATACCCCATGGGCCTCTGTTACAGGAGTTTTAATGTATCACACAGTGAAAACTCTAGCTTGGCTAGGTTTTTCTTGTAGTTTTTTACTAATTGGTTTGTCTGTGTGACCTTTTTACTTTTTGGTTTGAATGTTAGTTGGGATATTTTGTAGACACCTTAATGGTTATGGACATCAGCTGGGTGAAAAGACCCTGTGTTTCTATAGTATAGCCAAACATTCCATTATGCTGTGCTGATAAGGCTATATGAAGACCGAAACATGTATGTCTACAACTAGTGGGGTTTGGCCATATTGGTCTGAATGTATCCCCAAAAACTTAAAAAGTAAAAATGCATGGGCATTCAGAAGCCATATAGCTGAGACTTTTAATGTCCTTGTGAAAGTAAGGGATATTTTTCATGGATGACCTAGTGCATGCGTGCCTCTGGTACTAAGCCACATGTGTGCAAATTAAGGCTGGGGAGAAAAATAAGAAAAATGTGAACCACTCCTGATGGCTGTCTAAATATCCACCTGGTCAGTCCTCAACTTGGTGATGGGGAATGAATAGGCTTATTGGCTGAGAGGTGACTGATGGTAAAACAGAAGATGGCTGCAAACAGCCATAAAAATGTTATACAAGAGAGCCTTTGTACTCTCCCAGCAGGTGCTTTCTATAGTCCCCGTGCAGGAAGTGAAGGAAGATATTGGTTTCCTTGCTGCACCAGGTGAGTTTCCTGCTGACTTCAGAGCCTAAAGAGGCCATGTCCACTCTGCAACTCAAAACAAATAAGAAATGGTAGCCCACTTTTCGTAACCACACTTACTAGACACCACATAGGCTCATAGGTTCATGTGAGGTTATGAGGCTAGCAGCCCTAGAGCCTTTACAAGCCTAGCCATGTTAAACCAGAGTTGCCCCATCTGTCCTTATTAAGTGAACATATTTTGCAGAGCTAGTCTGTGGTCAACACCAACTTCCCCTGTCCATGAGGGACATGAGTGCCACCCCATGGGTAGATTTATGGTCTCTCATCCATTTGTCCGGGTTGCACTTGAAAAGGGTCAGTGAGGAGCTCTGCTTCATGTGAATTGGAGGTTTGTTCCAGAGGAGTGACAGTGTCAGGGAGACATATTTGTCTGTCCAGCATGTTCTGTTAATGTCACAGGCTAAGTTAAGATCCCTAAAGTGAGCGAGTCTTGTGCCATTACATTTTTGTATGTGAAGCATATCCATCAGGTCTGCATTAGAGACTAAGTCTCCTCTGAGCAACCTATATAATAGAGACTACAGTGACAGGGCTTTTAGTCTATCCACGTATATCATGGTTTGGAGGTCCTGTATTTTCATATTGAGGAACCTCTCTGGTCTCACCAGCTGCTGCAGGTGTCTGTTGAGGTATATGCAAAAGGGTCTATTAGTGGTCTGATGAGGATTGAGTGCAATGGGATTATAACATCCTTAGATCTAGATGTGATGCCCTTACTTATGAGGTGCACAATGTATAATGCTTTCCTTACCACAGAGGAAACTTGGTGGTCAAAGTTCAGGTTGCTATCTTCCTGTGTTCCTAGGTCTAGTACCACTGGATTTGAGCTTATGAGGGTATTGTCAATACTGTAGTTAGCGGGTAATTCTACTTTGCCAAAGGGAATATTAATGCATTTTTTTTGCCGGCACCAGTCATTTGTCTGTGTTAGCCCTTTCTGTATTATGGTAACATCATTGGGGGAACTCAGTGATTGCACTCAATTTGTAATCATCAGTGAGCTTGGTAAGCCAAAGGCCATCTAATTTAGCCTGGACTTCTGAGAAGTAGATTTTGAACAGTAAAGGACCCGGCACAGAACCTTGCAGTATGACAATGGTGATGGATCTACTGGTAAAGGTGGAGTCACCAACTTTGACAGTATGTATTCTGTCAGTAAATCAATTGATTACCTATCTAGTAATGTAAAGGTTAATACCTGAGAAAATTGTTCAATAATACCTGAGTGCTGGATTGTGTCAAAAGTTTTGGCCAAGTCAAGATAGGTGGTGTGCACTGCCTTACCTTCATTCGGGGCTTTGATGACTTTCTTGAAGAAGTCCACCAAGTTTAATAAGCATGATCTACCCTTAGCTAAGCCAAATTGGGTTGGGTCTAGAGTTTAAAGGTCGCATATGTCCTTGTTGATAAGGCCCATGATGATTCTTTCCATGGCCTTGCAGATGAGACTGGTTAGACTTATGGGTCTACAGTTCCCAGGGTCTGTTGATGGTCCCCCTTTATGCAAGGGGGATTACTGTTGCTTTTCTTGACTCCGGTGGAACAAACCCATTTCTCAGGCTATGTTTAAAGAGAGTACTAAGTTGGTATACTAGGTCCTGTTTTAAATTGCTTAATAAGCATCTTGGGATGTTATCTAGTCCCACTGAGGCCATGTTTTTGGCCTTGGATAGTGGAGATAAGACCAGATCTCTAAAGATACTAGGTTGAAGACTGGTGTCGGGTATGCTTTGGGTTATGGCTGGTGAGGTCGGTGGGCGAGGGGAGGGTGAAGTTTGCACTGAATCTGTCAGCTAGCAGGTTGGCGATTTTCTCTGGTACAGTATGAATGGTACCATCTATTGACAGTCTGGCACAAAGCTGGGCATTCCCTTTTAGGTTTCAGATGCAATTAAAAATGCCTTATGATTATCCTTAGCTAGGGATGCTCTTTTAGCTTTATACTTAGCTTTAGAGGATTTCACAAGATTTCTGATTTGCTTGTTCAAACTGAGGAGGGAATTCTTAAACTGCTGAGTCAGTTCCCTCTTATTCTTAGACATCAATTTCTTCCTTTTGCTATATAACCTGTTTATACTTGAGGCCCACCAGGGTGTATTGTTTTTTGCGAGGACCTGATTTTGATCCAGTCAGGTACAGCTGAGTCTATACAGCTGCTTAAGTGTTTGTACAGGGCATCTGAGTACACCTCTGCATAGCAGTCATTGCTGTCTGTGAATGCAGGGGGTGTAAAACATTTTATACGATTGCTTAGTAGTCTGGAGTTAGCATTGGAAAAGTTCTTCAGTTTTTTTTTTTGCTCCTGTGGGGGTGTCAGATCTAATAGTGGAAGGCATCACACACAGAGGAGTGCAATCACTCCCTATGTAGGTGAGTACTATGTCTAGGACATTTTAGCCCCTTGTGGAGGTGCAGACTATCTGTCCCAAAGCATTTCAATTAATAAAGTTCAGGAACCTCTGAGTGAGCATGTTTGCACTCATATATGTCACCCAGTTGATGGAAGAATACTTGAAATCACTCATGACTAAAGTGTTGGACTGTATGGAGAGTGATTCCAGTAAGTCCAGGTAGGTGGTGTGCTCTTCTATGTTCATGGCTGGGGACCTATAGGTAGCAATGATGTGGTAGGGTATTTTGCCTAGAGTTAATTGGACATGTAGTAGTTCAAGAGAGTCATACTGTTTGACCAGTCCCAAGGTGTACTTGGTTTTAATGAAGATGGATACCTCATCACCTTTGTTTTTTTTCATGCTTATTTTAGGGGTCTGAATATGTAGAAGGCATTGTAGCCTTGCACAGCCGTGGTGCTCTACACGGCCTTAAGCCATGTCTCAGTTACTGCACAGATGTCAGCATTTGCCAAGGTGAGGAGTACTTCCAGGAAGTGTAGCTTCATGTTTAGACTTCTATCATTAAGCAGCAGAACCTTGAGTTTGCCTTGAGTGGATTTTATTATGTTGGAAATTTTATTGCTTTTGACATTGCCTAAAAAATGCACTATGGGGGAGGCAAGCACCTTTGCCAGTATCTGAAAGCCTAGAGGAGACAGGTGCAGACCATCTCTGTCAAAACAATATGGCCTTTTGATTATGTCATTCTACTCTGACAGATACAGTACCCCCTGGACTGACACCAGAAGCTAAGCCAATTGTTGAAATCAATAGTTTTTTGTTTGTACTGTGGCATCATCCTGGAAGAATGCAGAATGCTGCTTAGGGCTGGGGTCATACCTGCTTGGGACACATAGTCTGAGAGTTTAGTCATGTCTCTCTTCATATTCTCCAGAGAGGTACATCTCAAGTCATTCACCCCAACATTAACTATGACAGAGTCATAACGGTACTTGTCACTGAGTAACTTGAGTGCATGTGTGATCTAACAGATGCTGGCACCCGACAGACAGCTGACCATGACCTTCTCCTTGTCCAGCCTGGTTAGGGGAACATCTGTGTACCTCACTATGGAGTCACCTATGAACAAGACATTTGGTTTGGAAGTGTTTTGCCTTAGGAGCTTATTTGTTGAGAAACATTTGTATGTGTTATTATGTGTAGTGGTTTCTATTTGCATAACAGTGTGTGCACTTTGTTTATGTTTGGGAGGTCTCTGAACTTTTGGTAGACTTCTAGTGAGTACATTCGGATATGTGAATCTGTGTCATGTCTTTAGTTTGTGTGTGGTGTGAGGAGTGTGCATTGACAACCTGTTTGGTATCCAGTTTGTTGTTAAATGAGAGAAGTGATTCCAATTTCATAGTATACTTACATCTCTCACATAGGATATTTGTTTGCTGTAGGAGTAAATGGTTGTCAGCATACATGAAGAAATGACTACATTTCCACAGTATTCCCATGTCAATCAGGCTCTCAGGAGAAATTATGGGAAACTGTCCATTATAGCAGGTTTTTACCGTATGAGCTATTAGGGAAAGGAGTGGGCTAGATTGACCAGTTTTTGTGCAAGAACTATCAAACTGTTATGGAAGGTAGTGGGCTATCTAGACTAGTGCTACAGAGAAGCTTGATAAGGTTCCACTGACAGTTGTCAAGGGAAAATTATGTTTCAAGGCGTTTACTTCTATAGAGGGCACCACTAACTCCTGTTGCATAATGCGCAGTGACAAACAAACACAAGGCTTAAAAACAGGTGAAATTAAACAATTCTAAGCTAATCTACCAACAGGAAAGCACACAGTTAACTTTCCTCCAGCAATCCCCAGCTCAGAAAAGGCTGAATCCACACTCTTGCTACAAGGGTGCAGGGGAGCCTTTCTTAATGTATGATGGCTGGTTTAGTGTTCAAGTGTAACAAAAATAGACTAAATTCAGAAGGTCTGAATCTAGACTGTGCTATCTAGGGTGAAAATGCAGTTGAAAACAAGTGCAGAAAATATGCAGTCACAACAGTAAAACAGCAAAAAATGCAATACAATACAATTTAAAAAGTACAATAGAGAAATCAGATATACATATTTTCTTGATGCATGGCATGCATCATTGAGGAGCATGGTAGTGCAATGTGAAGGAACACCTGTGCAGCCAGCTAGTGATACAACATTCACAGTGGCCATACACACACACACACACACACACACACACACACACACACACACACACACACACACACACACACACACACACACACACACACACACACACACACACACACACACTCCACATGACTTCCCAGCTTGGGATCAGGCAGACATGGACATGGTTATACTAGCTGCAGCTGGTAACACATTACAGGGTCTATGTTTAACCATCGAATAACATTTCCATCCAACAAATAGACATTGAACCCTAACCATTGAACATTCATTTCAGCGAGTGGTAAAGTAACTAGTTGGCCAACAGTTCTCCATCTGCCATTTTTTCCACTGTAGTGTGATCTTGGAGTTGGTATATATATATATATATATATATATATATATATATATATATATATATGTTCGAAAATGAACAGTGGATCCTCGGTTAGGCGAAAGTGCACTTAAGTGAAAGTGCACTTCCGCGAAGTATGGTTCAATAAACCGTTAAATGTAGGGGGGGTGTGGGGGGACACAGGGGGGCTTGCCCCCTGCAAAAACAATGTTTCTCTGTTCTTTATTGATTCGTTGAACTGATGTTCATGGAAGTGCACTTTTGCTTAAGTGCACTTTCACGTAACCGTGGGTCTACTGTTTATTTTCGAAAAAGTGAGTTTTAGATTATATACAGTAGACCCACATATATATATATATATATATATATATATATATATATATATATATATATATATATATATATATATATAGTTGGAGTGTAGGGTGTGGGGGTCAAAGCCCCCCACCTGGGTAGGTTTGAAATACTACTTTGTGTGAGACAGGGAAATGTTGGCTAATTAGTTAGTTTCCCTGGTATAAAAATGAACGTTCACTGAATGAACGTTCGATGGTTAGGGTTTGATGTTTAACCATTCAATGGAAATGTAATTTGATGGTTAAACATAGATCCCATGTTACATTTTAGCTGCAATTCAGAGATGACAACATCTAACTCCCCCAATTCTCCTTCATTTGCATTCTCTATGTCCTTTAGTGTTAATGTCTTTGGAAGAACATATTCTACAAGTATGTTTATGTAATCTTCAGATGCTCTAGCATGTTTAGTTTCTTTTAAACTCATAAGTGTCTTGACAAATAGCATTTTTTCAGATTATACAGCACTACAAATTAATATGTCTGGAGTCTTAAAGGACATCAATCCTCCCTAAGTGGGCTTGGGTCCGAATGGAGAGATGATAGGGGGTCCAAATGGAGATATGGCAAATCAGCAAGCAAAGAACAGTAGTATTGCTGGAATTGAATTAATCATCAAGTCTTGGTGATTGCCTTCATGGGGAAGACCTTGTTTTTCACAAACTCTCACCATGACAACACTGATATATAGACTGTATTTTATATAGCATATATCATGTACAGAAGTAGGTTCAAAATAAAGAAGATAGCTGGGTGCACAAGTCCAAGGATAAAAACTGCCCAATCCTGGTAGGTGCACTGGTACCAAGACTGGAAAAAAAATTGCAGTGTAGAGTCCTCAAGACATGGAAACACTCCTATAATTGGGCTAGGCCAGGCTCAAGGGGAGAATGCCTCTCCCCCCCACTGCAGAAGTAAATGGTAGTCCACAAAAACCGATAGGCCAAAAAGAGCCATAAAGATGACTGAGTGGACTATTGAGGATAAAAAAAATGATGTATTGTTAATATTATGCAAGAAGCCCAGAATTTCCAGACAGAAGATATACAGAAAGATTAAGAGAAATTAGAGTAAATAAAAATACTTAAATACATACATACAAATGTTTCAAGCACGGGCATTAACCCCTTCTAGCTTGCCAATATGCCAAAACACTTGTTCCCATAATAACTGTCCAGGCTGTTCTTAAAAATATCTAAACTAGTACTTGCTTTAATGTAATTTGGTAGTCTGTTCCAAGCATTAGCTACTCTGTCAGAGAACCAATTAGTACACTTCTCATTCCTATAGAATCTTCTACATAGGTTATCTGACCATTCTCTGGTACTTTTTGATAACCCCAAACATTCCCAGAGCGAGTTGTCCCTAAAATGCCCTATATACCTGAATAAGATCTCCTCTTAAATATCTGTAAGAGACACTGTACAAGTTCAGATATTTTAGTCTTTCATAATAACTTAGATTTTCACATCCATGGATGCCCTTAGTATATTTCCGCTGTACTCTTTCCAGATTATTCATGCTTGTTTTCCTATTGGGTTTCCATATTGTTATTCCATACTCAAGTTTGGGTCTAATGTAACTAACAAACAATGACTTCATTATGTTTGATTTCCTAGACTTTATAAATCTTTTTATACAACCTATAGTTCTATAACTATCATTAGCCAATTGGTTGATATGATTAGAAAAACTCATAGCTGAATCTACCCATATACCTAGGTCCTTAAATGAGTCTACAGTTTCAATCACTGTGTGCTGTATTAAATATTGACCTTTCAGTTTATGTCTCCCAAATCTCATATGCTTAGTTTTGATGTATTTATCAACATATTATTCTCCTGTGCCCAAATGGTCAATTTAGTCAAATTATTTTGCAGACATGCCTTATCTGTAACACTTGTAATCAGTTTACCCAATTTCAGGTCATCAGCATATAGACTGTAGAACACCTCAGATGAAAAAGTAAGGTCTGAAAGATACAATCTAAACAAGTAAGGGCCTAGTACAGAGCCCTGTGGGACACATTGACTGTAACCAAGGTTTTCACCTGTCCAATTGGTGTGTGATACTTGCCATGTCCTATTTGTGAGCCATGCAGCTATCCATCTTATCAACAGTACATCAATACCATGTTGTACTAATTTATTTATCAGTGGTTTTGTGCATGACCCTGTCAAACCCTGAAGTTAAATCTATATAAATCACATCACAGCACAATTTTTCATTCATAGCTAATATTATATTGTTATAGAACATCATGTTACAGGTGGTAATAGATCTATTTTCAACATATGGATGCTGATATATGGTTTCAAGTCCCAACCTATCCATTTCTGACAATAATTTTTCCGGTATTTCCTTCTCCATTATTTTTCCACAACATGAAAGTAGACTTAAGGGTCTATATGATTCTGGGTTTTTCCTACTCCTCTTTCCCTTAAAGACAGGTTTAATAAGTGCATGTCGCCAATCTTGAGGAATCTCCCCATATTTATATGACCTAGTAAATAATAGATGTAATGGCAGTGTAAGTTCTTTCTTAAGTGTTCTCAGGTCGTTACTTATTCCGTCTCCTCCTTGCGCTTTGTTTGGATTTTGTTTGTACAGTTCTTTTTCAATATAATCTAATTTGATTCCAGTATCTGGGGTTACCTGGATGTCACTAGGACAACTTACCACCCGTTTTGTGGAGCCAAACTGTTTTGCATAAGATTTTGTAAATATATCTATAATCTGTTGTGTCTGAGAATAAATTATAGAATCTGCACACAGTTTATCAGTTTGTGTATCTTTACTCCTTCCACATCTTATATATCTATAAAAAGGTTTCCTATTATGCTCAATATCTTTATATAAATTTTCTTCAAATTTTTCTTGATCTTGTCTAACATTATGCTTAATCTGTTTGTCCAGCTCATTTATTTCAGTTGTCAAAGTTGTAGTTCTACCTCTCTTCCATTTCTTATTTTTTTTGTCTCTCACCTTAATCAAGTATCTTGTTCTTATGGAAATATACCCCCCGATGTTGCGTGCCTAGATCCTGATGTCAAACATTTTTTTTTACTTTTTGCACTCAAACAATTTCTCTTTCAAAACTTTCCACATTCCAGCTGCAGTTTTTCCACTGAACACCTCACTCCAGTTAGTTTTATATAGTAAGTGTTTTGCTTCCCTATAATCTGTAATTAACCTTCTATGCATTAGCTTAGATTTCAGTTTGGCAGAATTATCTAGCAACAAATTAACCTTTATGACCCCATGATCACTGCACACCAATGGTGGTATAACTTGACTTGAAGTTACAGTAATTTCTTTGGGAACACTAACAATATCTAGTATATTCCGTTCCCTGGTAGTTTTTTTTTACAATCTGAAGCATTTGTTGTTCCTGAATATACTTTGTGAATAATTTCTTTACTAATGTTGAATCAATATTATTCCAGTCTGTTTCTGGTAAATTTAAGTCAGCAGCGAATAATAATGTTCCCTCCTGTGTTTTGTGGAAGAAATCTATGAATTCCTGTAGGTCATCTGCACTTGACTTTGGTGGTCTGTACACTCCAACAATTGTTATATGTTCCAGGGTTGTCTTTACTGTCACAGTTACACAGTCTATAGTATTGGTGTTATCACTGAATATGTAGTAATCACAAGTCTCATAGCTATCTTTAATCCCTATCATAACACCTCCACCTGATGTTTTGTTAGAATGTCTGTTACAGTAAAAACATTTATACCCTGACAGAACTGGTTTCCAGTCACTGTTCTTTAACCATGTTTCACAAACTATAACAACATCAATATTGTGGGAATGTAGCAAATTTTCTAATAAAAAAACTTTATTATTAATGCTCCTAGCATTAACAACCATCAGAGATGCATCAAGTGTTGCTCTCTGTGAACTGTTACATTTCTGACCTGGCAAAAATCCTGGCTAGTGTTTGTCAAATATTGCAAAATATCTGCTGCAAAAATTCTCTTCCCTGATCTAGACAAATGCACACCATCCTGTCTGAACACGTGTGCCCAAAAGAAGGCTTGGATGCTCTACACATTTCCATTTTTTTTAAACAGGACATTTTTTCCATGTAGGTGTTTATCCAAAAAATCTTTTCATTCATAGTGACCTGACTATCCTTTCTATAGGTGATTTGTGAAAAATATCTCCTAACACCAGTACAAGCTATACTGTCTAGGAGGGCTGTCAGTTCCCGACTAACAGTCAAAGAATCTTTGTTGGTGATATAATTTGTACCAACATGAATAAAAACAGATCCATACTTCCTTACATTAAGGCGTTCCAAGGCTTGTTTCACATCTTCTATTTTTGCTCCTGTCAAGCATAACACTACTCGATGCTCATTATCATCTCTGCAGATATAACTATCAGTTCCTCTAATGACTGAATCTCCAATTACAAGAATATCTTTGCTGACCATTTCTGAAGAATCTTCAGCTTCTAATACAGTCATTTCTGCTCTATCAATTGTTATGAAGGATAGATTTTCATCACTATTAGTCTTATTAATCCCACTGTTTTCATTGTGTATTAAATTCTCATCCAGCTGGCATTGTAAATCTACAGCTTGAGCCATGTAGTCAACATCTGTCTTTCTCTTCTTTTTTCTTACAGTAATGTTCTCCAATCCTTCCATGTTAAGTTTTGATTTCTTCCTTTTCACCTGCCCCTTGCCTCTTTTTTCTACCTTTTTCATTGGAAAGGTGATGCCTTTTTCTGTAGATTGAGGGTTTTCGGATAGACATATATCTTCATTCCCTGTCACCAGTGTGTTACATAACAAAGCAGAATCCTTTTTGCTACATATTCTCTTTCCTTTACAATCATTAGTCAGTTACTTTTTCTTCCTTGTTATTTGTTGAGAACTTTTTCCTTTCTTTCTTTTTTTGTTTCCTTCTAAACAAACCGGATCCTCAGATGGCTGAGTACTTGGATCCACAATTCAATAGTTCTCAGGGGCCTCATCATGTTTCATAGGAGTTGAATGTTCTTTGCAGAAAATAGATACAACATTTCCTAAATCTGTTCTATTTTTTTCTATGCTTAACATTATTTAGTTCATCAGTCCAGTCATTAATATATGATACAACAGTTCTCCAAGCCATGCCAATTGCACATGTGCAATCATCATCATTAAGTTGAGATTTGCTTCTAACAATGGTAAGCAAATCATCCAACTTTTGACACGAGGAACAAAGATCACCAGTGTTATCAGCTGTTACCTTTAAATATGCATAGCATTTATTACACTGTACAAGATACTTGTACATTATCAAATTGTTAATTGCATACTAATTAAAGGGATCCATATTCCGCTTTAATTGAATAAAATATTGCAAGGGAAAAAAATTACACAAAGTCAGTAGCAAAGAATTCAAAGGAACTTAAATCAACTTCTATGACAAAAATTATACCAGCAATATCCAACTAAATAATAAAATACAATAAAGTTGTTCTGACCATACAAGTTCTACCAGCTAGACAGAAGTTGTAATTTCTTTACGTCACTATAGCTTGCAGTCGCACCTTCTTTTAACAGTAAAAATAAATAAAACTTCTCTTATCAGTCAACTCCACAACAAATCACAAACCAAGACAGGATTGTTTTGATATGCTCAGGATTTTCCTCTCTGCAGTCTGTGTAAATGTATAGCTTCTAGGCCCCTTGTGGTGGCTAGAGCTTGCCTGTCCAAAACCTATCCCTTTCTCACAACCAAAAGTGAAACTAAAGGTATAACAACAAAATATGAATCAAAGTAAAGCTTGTTAATAAGAAGTCTCTTCCTACCTACAAACAGTTAAAAATAGTGATAACAAATGCAATATAAATTCAGATAAAACTACTCTTACCAGTCAACTTCACAACAAACCACAAACCAAGACAGGATTGTTTTGATATGCTCAGAATTTTCCTCTCTGCAGTCTGTGTAAATGTATAGCTGTTTAGGCCCCTTGTGCAAGGGAGCCCGCAGGATTTTTTGCAGGGGGGGGTGCAAACCCAAGCCCCGCCCATGCAGCCCCCCTCTGCTGCCCCGCCCACTCAGCCCCCCCCCGCCCATGCAGCCATTCCAGTGTCCCATTACTTGGCTATTTCTCCCCATTTGTCATAGACACTGTTCAAATCTCTCAGTGTGCATACTGTTTTATGCTTTACTTCTGCAATGATTACAGCTATCTGGATTTCATTTACAACTTTTATTTCAAATTTTATAGCACAAACACTGACAGACATTTACTAAACCTAAACAAAGCAATAGTCTTACAATGAAAACAGACTTAGCATTAAAACTTCTCTACCTTTGAAACCCACATTCACTGAAACAGCATTGAAACCCACATTCAACAAACATGCATCTGGCCAGTGGCAGGGTAAGTTTACCTTTGGCCCGTTTCCAAATCATAGGCTCCTTGCACACATTTTTAGAAACATGCAAGAGTTCTTTGATTCACTTTCCTGACTTAATTATACAACATAATAATTTAATTATATCCCTTGTATAATACAGCACCACTTGTTAGAGTGTGTTTTAAAGTTATAGTTCTGAGCATCTTTTCTTTAAGCAATGAAACAAATCATATGAACCAATAATGACAGCCTGCCCAATTCAGAACATTTCAACCATAAAGGAACACTCAAACTTCTGTCATACAATCCACCAATATCAATCAGTATGCAGAATCTCTGCAGAAGTAAAAGTCATCTAAATAATTCCACATTAAAGAGATCTGAATCCAATGAAGAGGTTGTTGCTAGAAAAAAAACTTTATATTTCAGTGTTTCATTTACAAATTCAGTGCCTGTTGCCCTTGAAGAATAAATTGCATATGCTACATTAAAATAAATGGTAAGTTGGTATATTGCAATAGGGAATGGGTGGCAGGCTGAAAAACAGGTTCATAGTTATTAGGTGTCTCATCCAAAGGAGGACATACTAAGAACTGCAGTACCATACCCCCTTAAAATACAAATGTACGTGCTGTATGAATAGAACCTACAGCCCTTTGCATAAAGACGCAAGTATGCTACCTGCTGTGCTAACACTGCTTTAAAATTCTATACCACAATAATGATACCATTTGCTAAACAACACAGTTGCACCTAAATTCCACCTGTTAGAGCTAACTAGGGAATTTCTCTCTGACTCTGTCTCACACACACACACACACACACACACACACACACACACACACACACACACACACACACACACACACACACACACACCTCAACTTTAGTGCAAGAAATACATAAATAGATTTTTTTAAAGTTACAGCTGTAAACTCTGTGTGACCATGGCGTGCGTTTTCTTTTTGACAGAAAGGTATAAGGGAACTCATGGCTATGTATATAGTTGAATCTCTCTGTACTGAAGTACTCCCTACCATGATGCTGCTTTAATAGTGTGTTTGCATTCAGAAACTTGTTACAACAACTGTAAACTCTGTGTGACCATGGTGTGTGTGTTTTTGACAGAAA
Source organism: Protopterus annectens (assembly GCF_019279795.1). NCBI lineage: Eukaryota > Metazoa > Chordata > Ceratodontiformes > Protopteridae > Protopterus > Protopterus annectens. Next base: position 1,696,995,656 of record NC_056731.1, read on the forward strand.
GGGCTATGTATATAGTTGAATCTCTCTGTACTGAAGTACTCCCTACCATGATGCTGCTTAAATAGTGTGTTTGCATTCAGAAACTTTTACAGTTTTTATACTGAATTTTATAGCTACATGAATTAGAAAATAACCAATTTCCTTTTCAGAGCTTAAGCTAAAAAGTCCACTCCTTACAAGCACTGTTTCCCCTGGAAAACATCTATATATGCATCATCACAGAGACCTAGTTCAAGACCGATGACAGCACTCCTTTAATGCAGGATTTCAATACCTGCCACAAGTTCAGGCCTATCACCCGAGATGAAAAGGTGATGGTGTCTACATATTCTTAAAGAACATTTCATCTCCAGAATTGCTAGGTGAGATAATGACGTGGAATTCCTCTGCATCCAACTTAGCATTAACAAAACTCCTTACTGTGTCATACCTAACTATAGGTCCCCTCTATGTACCCCATCAGTCCATATCTCCTACCTAACTAATATGGTGTCCCTATGCATTAAGACAACACCATTATTCTAGGAGACTTCAATCACATTTTCTTCCAAAATTGCCATTTTGAGGAAGGATTATTAGGGGAGAGCAACATTTTGAGCCAAAATTGGGGACAATGGATAGGTTTGGATATTCCTAATTCTACAAAGCGATTTGCACATACCTCTCAACCTCTTAATGCAGGAAATCTGGACAAGGCTAAATATATTGGGGGAACATACAAACACTACTAAAAATTGCTCTTGTATAAACTTAAGAGTTGATAGAATAACAGGTCTTGCATTAGCATGCATTTTTCTGAAGGTTATGACGTCTGAAACTCAAATGTCTGTCATTTAGTGACTTCATTGTATGAGGAACAAACCAAAAATAAGAAGCAAATATCTATTCATTCTGCAAAGATATGGACAACTGAGAGGTATAGTTCAACCGGGGCTGTCTGAGTTAGCTACCCCCCCCTCACAAAATCAAGGTCGAATAGAGCCTCCCCCCTGCAGCCATTCCAATGTCCCATTCCTTGGTTATTTTGCCCCATTTACCATAAACGCTGTAATGTGCACACTGCTTTACTTTTGCAATGATTTAGATTTCATTTGAAAGTTTTATTTTACAGCACAAACTCTAATACATATCTGTTAAACAAAGCAATGCAGTCTCACAATGAAAATAGACTTAACATTAAAACTTCTCTGCCCTTGAAACTCACATGCATTGAAACAGCATTGAAACCCACATTCAAAGAAAATACATTTTGCCAGTGGCAGATAAATATTAACTCTGGGCTGTCTTCAAAATCATAGGCCCCTTGAACATAACATATACATGCTCTTTGATACACCTTCCTGACTGTATTACATTATATTCCTTGTACAATACAGTGCAGTTGTTAGAGGGCATTTTAAATTTATTGTTTTGAACATTTTTCCAGTAAACAATGAAACAAAATGCATACACCAATGACAAAACTGCCCAATTCAGAACATTTCCATCATAAAAAGTCTACTCAGCCTTCTATAGTCCACCAGTGTCAGTAAAAAATATGCACAATCTCTGAAGTAGTAAAATCCACATTAAAGAAATTTGTAACTAATAAAGAGGTTGCTGCTAGCAAACAACTTTATATGTCATTGTTTCATCTACAAATAAAGTGCCTGTTGCCCTTGAAGAATAAATTGCCTTTGTTGCATGCAACAAAAAAATGATAAGCTAGTAATACCGCAATAGGGAATGGATAGCAAACTGATAACAGGTTCATAGTTACTGGGTATCTTTGCCAAAAAGGACTGCAGCATCCACCCCCTTTACAACACAGTACAGTATCAGCAATGCATCTACCTACTGTGGGAGTAGAACCCACAGCTTTCAGCATCAAAAGCAAGTACACTATCTGTTGTGCTATTAACAATGCAAGCAGAATAAACATAAGCAGCACTAAACTTTTGCTCCCCTGTAGCTCTCAGGTCCTTATAAAATCTACTTGACACTCAGCTGTATCTCTGAACTTTGCATCACAAGAAATCTGGAAAAAAGCCAAAATGTATTGGGGGGGGGGGGACAAAAGGCCAAAAACCAAGGACACATTTTAAACATTGCTTGTATAATGTTGGAAAGTTGCTAGAATAAAATGCTGCATTACCACCATACATTTCACTGCCACGTCTTGAACCCAGGGGACCCTGTGCAAAACAGTCAGAGCAACATACCACTATGCCAAATCAGCTGTTTTGTGAAAGAGAATGACTGAAACTTAAATGGCTACCATTTAGTGAATTCAGTTCTCACCATAGCACAGCTGTCAACCTCTTAGCACAAAATACCTTAACAAAGCCAATACTGGGTGAATACAGCCCCCAAACATTCAGTGAATTCAGTTCTTACCATAGCTCTCAACCTTAGCACAAAACCTGGATGAAGCCAATAATGGGGGGTACAGTCCCAAAGACAGGGATACATTTCAAATATCCATCTTGTACACTTAGAAAATTGCTAGAATAAAAGCTTTTGTTACCAGCTTTTGTTACCATGCACTTTCTGAAGAATATGAAGTCTGATGATATTCAAATGTGTCATTTTTTTAACACTTGTTAACCAGGAAAGTCTGACTTGGGAAAAGTATTATTTTTAGCCAGGGATTCTAATACTTGTTTGTTACAAGGTGATTTTAGGGGAAATGACATTTTAGGGATAATGGAAGCTACAACGTGGGTAAAATTAGCACCAAATTGGTCAGATTGCACACACACACACACACACACACACACACACACACACACACACACACACACACACACACACACACACACACACACACACACACACTCACACACTATATCCTTGGGATCAGAATATGTGAATATTGTGGATGGATTCAATGCATTGTTGGACAGGACAGCATTCTTTCATTTTTCTTGGTATTTTTTGAGACCCTTAAGTTTGTCCACTGCTGCCGTTTTTTGTAATAGTGCTCTTAAGTTCCTCACTGGCATTAATTTCCTTCTTTCATTATACAGTTTAACATGAGAGTTCCATCAGAAAGGTTTAGTCCTGAATTCATCCCTAGACTTAGGGCAGACTGGTACAGACTTTTCTATGCAGCTTTTCAGGGGGTAATTTTTTTTATTTTATTTATTTTACATTTTTGACAGGCTAACCAACTGGATACATGTCATTTTTCAGTGGAGGCCAGGGAAGCTCAAGAACAGGGGTTACATAAACAAAAAATACAAGGACAAAGCTGGCAGTAAGTAAATACACTGACGTTAAAGGCAAAAAAAAGCAAGCAAAAAGTAGTTATATATATAATTTAAAAGAGATACAGACTTGAAAAGATGGACTAACAGGGCTACATTGTGGACCCTTAAGGTTTTTGGGTTGGGTGGAGGCTTAGAGACTGGAAGTGAATGCAGTAGTTCTCTCAGTTGGGTTAACTTGCGGAGGATTGTTGGGAAATTTTCCAAGATCTTTTCCAGGTCAAACCTAGTTCAGCTTGCAGAAGTCCCTAAAAGAATGGTCTCATTTGGTGGCAGGGTACTACCACTATGCCAGAAAGAGATGACAGATTTGTGGTTTTAACTATGGATGAGGAAATATGGGAGAAGACAGGTGGATACAGTGTTGAATACATATTCTGTAACCATATCACACACACACACACACACACACACACACACACACACACACACACACACACACACACACACACACACACACACACACACACACTACTCACTCTGAAAGTGTGTCCCATCTTCCGCTCGTTTCCTCCCGCTGCGAACCCGTCCCATCTTCCGTCCATTTCAGTTTCAGTTCCCGCTCGTTTCCTCCCACTTGCGAACCTGAAACCGTCCGTCCGTGAGATTTCCCACTCGCAAACTTGAAAATATGCATGTGATGATGTCAGCACGCCCACGACTGGACTTCTTAAAGAAGAACGCATGATGTCAGCACGGACTTCTTTCTTCTTAAAGAAGAACATCCTAAAAAAAACCCAAAAAACTTTTTTTTTAAATTATAACATTAGTCAGCTGATTCCAGGGGGGTGCAAGTGCACCCCCTTGCACCTGCCTGCGGGCGCCCTTGCCCTTGTGGTAGCTAGAACTTGCCTGTCCAAAACCTATCCCTTTCTCACAATCAAAAGTGAAACTAAAGGTAAAACAACAAAATACGAATCAAAATAAAGCTTGTTAATAAGCAGTCTCTTCCTACCTACAAACAGTTAAAAATAGTAATAACAAATGCAATATAAATTCAAATAAAACTGCTCTGACCAGTCAACTCCACAACAAATCACAAACCAAGACAGGATTGTTTTGCTTTGCTCTAGAAAAACTGTCACAAGCTTCAAATAAAAAATTGTGTTCGTTAATACAAGAGATTTATGGTAAATATTATATAGACCAACAAACCTTGGGCCATTTGGAAAAAGAAGTGACTGTGGAAGTGCAAAAATATAAATAACAGGCTCTAGAGATTTTGAAAGCTATAAAAAAGAAATATGGACACGGGAAAGAAAGACAGATCTGATATAGTGCAATATTTATGCAAAGAAGAAACCCAAATTACTCAATACAAAAAAGAAGCCCCAAAAATATTCAAAGAGAAATAAAGCCAAAGGTATTCAGGTATGGAAAATTTCACAATACAAAAAATAAGATCACAAAGAGGGAACACAGACCAGAATATTAGTAAAATAGAAGTTAAAAATATAGAAACTGAAGTAATTGAATACATGTGAAGGATTTAGTGTAGAAAGCCTAACACAGGTTATATCACAGCATGATGGAACAAACTGAGTCCCCCAAGCAAGTAAAAACAGGAGGAGCAGGAGACATCTGAAGAAGAAATATGGACATGGAAAAGAGAAAGAGATTTAATATGCTGCAATATTTATGCATAAGAGAAAACAAAACTAACCAGTACAAAAAGAGCATCACCAAAGATAGTTGAAAAGAAATATAGGCAAAACCATCCAGATATGGAAAATTTTACAATACAAAAAATAAAGAAAACAAACAGGAAAAATAGAAAAGAGGATTAGTAATGGATAAGTTGAAGACATAGAAACTGAGGTTATGGATTACCTGTGAAGTGAAGAGTTTAGTGTTGAAAATCTAACTCTGATAACATCCCAGCAGGATAAAGCAATGGATCTCCAAATTAAGAAGAAACAGAAAATACAGGAAATAAGTGTATTAATAAAATAAATAAAATGTGTAAGCTTCAGTATGGCTGCACACCAGTAGTGTGTGTTAAAGATTGCTCCAGTCAATTAATACATTTAATGCACATGTGCTCTGCAGTCACTGCTATTGGGTTTGATCCCCATTCCTGCCAAGCAAAGCATGGTAATTGTTTACTGTCTGTACTGTACACATACATGTCTCTCAAGTGTCACGCTGTCATGGAATGCAATTGCTGTTGCATAATCCCTCTGTCACAGATGTATCATCGACATGGTTATGGAAATAGCTAAGTAATACTACATGAGCCCACAGTACACCTTGGTAGTTATATAGGTACACCTGATGTGCAAGTGTTCTGAGTATTTGTGTACCTTCAGTTGTTACTGCTTGGTCCATACTGTCCCATTCAGATAGCTTGAGAGGTATGTACATACTACAGCAGCTACAGGGCACTTTTACACATAAATAAAGGATAGACCTGTAGAGTAGATAGCACTCTTGTCAGCTATATAGCCTATAATGGTATTAATGGACTGTATTTCTCTCTCTCTACCCCTTATCTTTTAATATTTATTATTGCTATGCATTGGTTATGGTTTACTATTATCATATGTTTTTCCATAAACTTTATTTTGGGGCAAGTGTTTATTTTTTTGTCTTACAATGGTTGCATATTAACATATCTTGTTGAATTACCTATTCTGTTGGCCATATGCCATAACTGCTACTGGCATACTGTTAATTTATTTTATTATTATTTATTTAAATTTGTTGACCGGGAGTGTCCGACTGGATGTAGGTCCATTTTCAGTGGAGGCCCGGGGAGAAAAGCTCCACAGTTGAAATAAACAGGCAGTATTTACATTGGATTACATAGTGATTAACAATTTACATAGCAATTACTTACAACATATTTACAGATGAAGAACATAGTACATCAGTAGACAACTAGAGTCTTTATCTGTGAAGTGCATACCAGACATGAACAAATGTTACAAGAAGAAGAAGTTTGTGCTGTATAATAAGTACTGGCTTATGAGCATCTGAGCTTGCTATAATCAAAGCAGTTAGTGGAGTGGAAAGAAAGGTAGTGGTTGGATGGGGTGGATGATATTAGAGTGGGAGTTGCAAGGGCATAGCCAGCATGTTTTTAGTTGTGCTTTTAGTGAAGTTTTGAAGTGGGTGCATGATGGTATGGAGGTAATTGTGGGTGAGAGTGAGTTCCGTAATTTGGCTATGGCGCAAGAGAATAGTGCTTCACCAGCAGAGTTATTGGCTTTAGTGATCTGCAAGTGATTTTTGCTGCTGGATCTTAGTGGTCTGGTGGTGCGATAGGGTTGGAGTAGATTCTGGAGGGATGGGACATTTAGTGGACCTTTAATAAACTGACTGTTCTGTTATTGATTGTTGTGTTTCACATAATATACATTGAAATGTAATGGGGTTAATTCCAATGTTCTGGCATGCTGTTATTACTAACAATGGTTTTGTTCATAACTAACCTAACTGCATTACTTTACCTCCATAACCACAGCACATCAGGGTAGGCTGGTTCCTGCTGGTCTACCTACCCTACCTCAGCTGGCTGTGGCACTGGGTCCCAGCACATCTGGGACCCAAGCCGGTGATGCCTCCCCCCCGCTGGCCCTGCACCACCTTTGGGTGGAACCGCCTCAGAAAACAGAGCCCATCCCCCTGGGAGTGGTGGCAGAGGCCTGGTAGTCACCCAGGATCAACTACCAGTGATGGTGCACAGGATTGTTCATAGGAGCTATGAACATTGCCTGTGCTGGATTGAGGGCAGACTTGACAACCTGGTGGGGCCAGGTGACCCTGGCACCCAGCCTCCAGCACAGCCACCTTTAGGGCAGTGAAGGAGCAGTGTGGACTGCCCATGGGTGGGTACCTCAGTCATCCTGCTGTCATCTGGAGGCACATGCACTTCAGATTCCACAACACCTCCCCATCCAAGGTTTACCCCCCTCATGTGTCACACACTGGCCCTGTCTGTTATCTTGTCTGTCTGTAATTGCATCCTCTCCTACCCACTGTACCTCCTCACACATACCTATATGCCTTCCCCAACATTCCACTCTCTCCTTATAAAAAAAAAAAAAAAGAGCACTTGTCCCACAAAACAAATATCACCCCATACATAGCTCTCCATTTCACGCACATGTCCACTGGACACAGCTAATTTGGTCTAATTGGCTTGGCAACACATTTATGTTGTCCTCACCCCTCTCTCTGAGGTTTGAGAATCCAAATTCATCCACAAAATCTGTCAAATTGTACAGCTGTTGCTGTACAAGAAATGGAAAGCTATGGTTCTTCCCTACACCCATCTTGCACATTCATACCTGCCTTTCACTATGTTTTTCCTCCTGCTTGTCCCAATTTCACCACTGTCCTATAACCCCCCTTTTTCTTTTCTTTTTAATGTTTTAGTGCAGGTTTGTGTGGAGCTAAGTGGAGTGCCACACCATGCAAATCCACTTAAATAAGCTTTAAAGTGCCTTAATGATCCTATGCATTTCTCACAGTGTTAGGCACATGTATAAAATAACTACTACTGCCACATTTCAAACCCGGGCTCCTGTTAAATACAGCCTACTGCACTAACCCACACAGATCTTAATCAAAACAGGTGTTTTCAGAAATACATACTGATTGCCACTGACAGGCTGAAATCAAACCTATAGTGACAAATGTGAGTGTACCTGGGACTTTGATGCAAAAATGCATGAGTAGACAGCCAAATAAATAATAACAGCAGTATCTGAGGCCTGGGATAGCAGGTAAATGTTCTTTTTTACCTGCAACATCTTTAAACACACCTGTTAAGGCATCACTGGCAGAGTACATATGTTCAAATGAGACCCTGCTGCAGAACAACTGCCTTTGAAAGCCATGCACATACTGATGGACGCAGACATGTGTCACAGCCTGTATGCCAGCACATATATCTGGCAAATACACATGCTGCAGTACTGACTCTGTAGCTCAGTCTGTTAAATACCTTGCATGCAGAGCATTTTGCCACACCCAGTTCTGGGTTTGAATCCAGTATGTTGCAGTTCAATTGCATTGTTGTGAACACAGCACATAATGACTGAGTCATGCACTTTTAATCCCCATATGTTACTGCTACTGAATTGTCAACTACACAGTTTTGCAAGTCCCAGGCCTGCAGGTAGGGACACACTGCACATATTCGTATGGCCTATGTAGCCTACTACTCTGCTATTGGCACTGTTGGATAACAGATGTACCTTAAGAACATGCCTTGATTAGACTGTAATGAGTACCCTTACACTGGCTGTGCTGTAATGACAGGGCTGCCACAACTGCCACACTAACACGTACAGCTTGCAGGCCTCCAAAGTGTTCAAAGTCCCTCCCCCCCCATTGTGTCCTGGGCTGCAGTAGCAGCTGTAGCCTGGAGCATACACAACTGTGTGTTAATGTAGCTGCTACAGACTGACCATACCTCCCAACCCCCTATAACAAGGGATCTGTACACAACCATACATAAAGGAGGGCAAAATCACAGAGATATGTACATGTTTTACAGTTTGCCCCTACAAAAATACGTTGATAGAATAGCATCTACTGCATTACCATGCATATTATGATGGGTATAAAGTGAGACACTCACGTGTCTCTTTCTTCTTTCTGACCTCAGCTCACAATGTTTGCCAGTGAACTGCCAGATGACCACACTGTCATGGGACACTGACCAAACATATGAGGTAAAACTGTGGATATACGTCATACATCTCTACAGTGGATAGTATTTGTACTTACCCTCTGTGATACTGTAGTCTCCACACCTCATTAATGTCCATCTCAAAAACTAAGTAAGGGGCCAAGGCCTATATGAAGGCCTTATATATTGCACTATGGTGCCATGTCATTGGCTAATGATACTGCAATTCAGCTGTTTTGGAAGCAATTAGCAATTCTGAGCCACAGACTGGTGCAGAGGCAATTACCTGTTAATGAGCATTACCTACAAAAGGCAAGCAACCGCTTATGGGGAACAGGTCTGTATGTGGTTTTACTCACACAGACAGCGTATGTGCAAAGCATTTGCAAAGGAGCACTTCACAAAAAAAGAATTCATCACTCTAACAGGTATGAGCTACATTTCCATATAAAATGGGATGCAGATGGGAGGATGGTGGTATGGGGAATAGGGATTAAAACAGCAGGCTTGTATTATATCTATGATAACTTTTCTGAGATTTAAAAAAGTTCATTTACAGGCTTGCTGTTCTTGAACTGTTTGTAAGTTTCTGTGAGGCCATTTTTTGCTTGGGCTAAAGGAAAGTCTCTCTGTTGATCAGTGGCAGTGAAAAACATTGAGCAGCCTGTCTGCCGTGGGGAGTGGTTACTGACTTGAAACTGTAGTTTTATTGGCCATTCTGGGTCAATTCCAAAACTCCTTCATCTTCCTCTCTTAAAACCCTCTTTTACTTGGGTTTTGCGTTTTGAGCATAGCGCAACAACGGGCAGTGCTGCCTAATTGGGTTTAAACTATTCCTGGCTCCACAAAGTCTGCTCTTCACTTTTTCCCTTAGAACTGCTCTACCTCTCAATTTAAACACCATATTCTCATTCTAAGGTCCTTCACTTGTCCAATTAAGTAATCCTACAAGTTAGCACTATTAAACCATAAGCACTACTTACTCTTATAATCTC